>NW_011960413.1:0-2031 GCF_000949405.1 Vollenhovia emeryi | reverse complement strand
ATGCGCGGCTTCGATGGATTCGTACTTCGCTCCGGATACTCGTTTTCGTCGCATGCGGCAGGTGTTATCTGATACCTTGCCGCGTGCGAAGTCGTCGTCTGATGTGCGGTATATCGCACTCATGACAAAACGAATAATTTTAGACGAGATACGGCACAATACATATGTACATACAGCCAAGACATGGACAAGACGGTACGAACAAACACGGATACGCGGTATGGGAACGGATTGCGACGCAGATATGGAGTACGGATTGTTATGGTACGGGAACGGGTGCGGACGCGGATACGCGGTACAAAACAAATCACGGGTGCAAGTATTGGGCGTAGGGTTTGAATCGTTCGGCACGAGACGGAGATAGAAAGTACCGGAGACGAGCGTCGAGAACACAGAAACGGAGCTCACTCCATTTCCCCACTAGGCTTGGTTTTCGTCGGTACGAAGGAGTTGTATCAATTTTAACTATAAAACATGTTTTAAAAGCGTTTATTGTCTCCACTGTGTTTATAACCCTTCTACATGTTATGGGAAGGGCTACAGATCTAGGGATAATAAGAACTTAATAATTAAAGTACCTAGTAACTAAAGAGAAGTACAAAGTGAGAATCAGGAAGCAAGTGTTTTGAAAAATTAGAAAACGGGATAAGAAAAAGCAGAGATGGGAGAGATGAGAAAAATATAAAAGAATCAAACTATAATAGATCGTAAACAGTAGGGAAAGGGAGTGATTCCGAAATACTTGAGAAAGATGTGAGAAAGATGTAGAGACTGGAGGATGGAGGGAGAGGAAAGTTAGCAGGAAGGCAAGTAATATATCCTGAGAAGTTACAGACCTTCCCTTTACGTTAAAAAAATTGTAGTATAATAACCGTTCATTCAGTTATTGTAAATATTGGGTGTTTGTTTCTCTCATCAAACAAGGCTTAGAATTACTCCAAAAAATTAACTCTTGTGCCTATTTACCATCTAATACAGATGTAAACAATCATCTGAATAAACAATCTTGCTCATATATTTAAGGTAATCATCAATTTACTACACCATGATGTCACTAAATTCTATCCAATGATCAAAATCATCTGCAACTAATTCAGGAACAAGATTAATTTTGAACATATAAAATTTTGCAATTTTGAGAACACAATGAATGGAATTTGGCTTACCTACTCCTTTTTTTCATACAGGCTTGATACAGTCAATGGCAAAGTTACTGTACTATTACTACTGTTAGTTTTCTAGTTTTCTGTTTTTAATTCTTATTTGTTACTTTAAAAAAAACACATTCAAAAATTGCTGATGTAAAAAACAGTTTTTATTAGTTGTGGTCAGGAATAACCCTTTTCAGTATTTTCTTAGAAATCCATGTGTATATATGATGCTTTTATATAAAGGATGCCCTATTTTAATTTTCCACTTCAAATATATTACAAATAACGCATCTTCATGAAAAATCTTTCAGACAATATTTGTTTGATCTTAAGGAGGCAGTAAAAAGTTTATACTGTTATTTGGGTGAACATGTGAAGATCATTTGACATTGTGTATTTCCTTTAATAAAGTATAAAAATATATATGAAAATATATGTATTATATATAATATTATATTTTTTATGGCACATTCTTGTAGCTAACATCAGTTTTGAAACACCCTTTACAATCCCTTTTTCGATGAGATCTATGAGAAATATAAATTTTTTAAATCACAAGATATTTGAAGTATATGTTAAAATAGGTCACCTCGTATATATGTATATACATATATATATATATATACAGGGTGAGTCTTTCCATATCCGACAAAATTTTTGAGAAGGTAGAACGGATCGAGATGAACGGAAAAGTCCTGTACCATTTTGCAATTTTCGTAATAGTTAACGAGTAATTAATTATTAAAAATCGTTGTCTTAGGCCGGCCTACCGCCCAATTTGAGCGCGTGGAAAGATATGACCGCCCGGCGATCGATATTGCTATGCGCACATCTCACCACGCGCTCGAATTGGGCGGTAGGCCGGCCTAAGACAACGATT
>NW_011960412.1:0-2031 GCF_000949405.1 Vollenhovia emeryi | reverse complement strand
AAGTTGCATACACTACGAAGTTGCTTATACAGAGTGTTAAATTAGTTTGGGACCATTAAAAAAATTATGGTAGATTGGATCGAAGCAAGAAGAAAAGTTATAAATTCTGCAAAATTCGTAATAATTATCGTATAATTAAGAAAAACGTTTGAGCGAATAGGCGCACGGAGGAGCGGAAGGCCGGACTCGGTAGACATGCAAAATGGTGTATTTGTTGACATGTCTTAGGATCCGATAACAAGAGGTGGAGTCACGCATCGATCGATGAGTGACTGTGGGAGCAGGGGGTGGCGAGCGTCGCGCGGATAGCTCTTGCTAGCGGATTCTGAGACATGTCAACAAATACACCACGCATACACAAAAGAAAGAGAGAGTTTAATAGTTGTAAGGAAGGAGGAAAAACGTAATTAACACTTGGTTTAACAGTGCCAAGATTTTTTAATAAACTGTAATATCGTGAAGACCGATATGTTTTAAAAAAAGAGTTTAACACTTGCAAGGAAGGAGGAAAAGCGCAATTAACATTTAGTTTAGCAGCACCGAGTTTTTTTAATAAACAATAATGTGAAGCAAGACCGACATGTATCCAACAATTAAATTAGAAAAAGCCATCGTTTAATAAATTATTTATTTGCATTAAATTTATTTCATTATATTTTCATTAAATAAGGCCCGGTCTACAATGAGTCGTTAGTCGTTAGTCAGAAGTCGCAACTATATGTTGATCCTTTTCCTTTCTGGGTGGAAGAAAAAGGACCGACATATAGTTCCGACTTCTGACTAACGACTAACAACTCATTGTAGACCGGGCCTTAGTGTTGAAAATTTGTCTCGTTATATTATTATTTCCTTTATTTCTTTCGATAAAATTTTATGTTCGATTGTTTGGATATAACATTGTAATATTAAAAATAATAAAGTTTCTAGTTTGTATAAATATTCATTTTAGTTGACGCCATTTGATGATATATTACTTTTGTAGAGAAGACAATTTTGTAGAGAAGATAAAAATGTTTTTTTTTCTAATAAATTAGAATAAAAGTGACGTGCAACTCTGTATAGTGAATAATCAATAGGTCTCTAGGTCAATTCAAAACAATGGAAAATAACTTTCAATATTTAAGGTACAGTATTATGGAAATAAATGTAAATTAATACGACCTAACCTTTTCTTCGCGGACTAGCTCGCCGGTGCACAGTGGTCAAAACGGCCGAAAGCGTGGCCAAAATCCATTTTTTAATTATTTTTTAAAAATCATCATTACATTATTTTTTGTTAGTTCTAAGTCCTTACTTTACTTCTTTAACGTTTTAGTCTAAAAGAATCCTATTTACAAGAGCTATAAATACACAAAGTTCATGAATATCGCAGATCTCGTATATGATATTGGGAGCCATAATCAGTGTCACAATTGTGATTTTATTCACAAGGTTTTCACTGTACTAGGTTATTAAATTTTTTCATTGATGTTTAGGTGTATTATTTGTACTTCTAATAACGCCGTTATTTATTCAATTGTCATTACAGTTAATAGAAATAAACATTTCCTAAACAAAATAAGATAGGACTATTGTGTAACATGTAACACAAATGAAATATTACGATTCAAGTTCCCGTCATGAGTCGGCACGATGAATCGAACAGAATTTAAAACTTAATTATACAGGGTGTCTGATGCAAAAGTAGCAATTTTGGAAATAGCGGTAGATTGGGTTAAACTAAGGAGAAATATCATGTACCGAGGTACAAAGTAACAATAGTTATCAACATATAAATTTATACGTTTGAGCGAATGAGGATGCAGGAGATGGTAGGCCGGACTCGGAAAGCATTTAAGAAAATCGATCGATGAGCGGGAGGTGGAGCGACGCGCGAGATACTAGGGGTGCGTTCCGAGTTGCGCATGAAGCGCATAGACTGCTTTACTGTTGCGTAGCACAGGAAATCGTTCCGTTTTGTCAAAGCGCATGAAGCGCTTTTAGTATTCGGAACGATTTCCTGTGCAGTCTGCGCGCTAAGCACATTGAAAA
>NW_011960411.1:0-2031 GCF_000949405.1 Vollenhovia emeryi | reverse complement strand
TGCTATCTGGGTAACAGTATAAGCTACAATCCACAATAAGTTTTTTTGCAGAACTCTGCACAACTCATAACTTTTTCTCTAAATTTCTATAAGTTTCTCATGTAATTTCAGATAAATTTTAACAAATTATATGTATAATATCCTAATTTACATATTGTTAATAAAATATTTGAAATATATGTTCATATTCTACGTACTTTCAACTGAAGGATCCCTTTTATAAAATTAAAATCGGTGAAACGTACAAATTTTGGTATACTTTTAAACATAACGTTACTTTCTCCTTGCGTACGTACGAGATGCTACTTATTCGAAAGTCATTTTTGTGATGGCTGTATAGAAGCAGGTATAAACAATTCTCCCTACATAACTTCGGTTAATGACATTTCAACCTTCCCTCTACCCAACCTAACAGTCAAAATCCCCTAGATTGAAACTTTATTTTTCGACTTTTGGCCAGCTTTTTGGGATTTGGAACCACTGTACGGTCGCTACTCACCGCGTGCATTTGCCAGTGGGTTGGACTAATTCGGCGATTTTTAAAATTCAGTATCTCGATAACTATTTGTCTAAGCGCAAAATAGTACGGGACGTTTCTGTTTGTCTTAGTCCCCTCTACCTTCCCATAACCGGTGTTCAATATGTTGCGTAGCACCCTGTATAATAAAATATTTTCAAAGTATGTATTTATTTATTCAAATTATACATACAATGTATTAATAATTATTAATTAAAAAAGTTTATTTTATTTGAATATTTTTGTTATATCAGTTGTAACGAAGCGCTCAACTCTTTCCGGTTCTGGATTTCGGACAGGACTCCGACGGGTACTATTTATTACGCGAATAACTAATACGGTATTTAGTCAGACGCGCGGTTCTGACTAACGGTCGGAAGAGTTGGCGTTCTTATTCCGGTGTTGACGTGCTGTGTGTCGGCAAAATAAATCCTCCGTTCCTCTGATTTGCCAAATATGCTCAGCTCCAGGGCCGTCGAGAGGAAAGGAGGAAGAGATCTTACTTCGCTCAGTGAGGTAATCGCTTGGAAGGATCGGAAATAAATCGGACAGGTGTTTTAAAGGTTAAAACCGATATGAACGAGGTTTATTCATGGATAAGATACATGGGATCGAGGAAATTACAATGGGTCCGCCCTGTGAGTAAATACAAAGGAGAAAAAGAAAAGGATTAATCGGATTATATCGATGTACAGAGAGTACGCAACGGGAATCGAGATACAGGAATATTAATGTGATTATTCGGATTTATAATAGTGTACAGAAGGTACGCGTTGGCTCGGAATACAGGAATATATGATTATTAATAATAATAATAAGGTACGCAACCGGATAATATGATACGGATAATATAATGACTGGATAATCTAAACTGGACGCTATGATACGGATAATGTACTGGCAACGTGCCGGAAACAAACAGGAAGAATGTCTGTACGGAATCCTCTGGTCGGTAAAAGGAGAACAGTGACGGAATTAATTCTACGGAAGCCTACGCGCAAATTAGAATTAATTCCCACCCGAATATTCCCCCCTGAGTTCTACACCGGTCAGGAATCAGGAAACGGATCAGGGTCAGGACAGGAACACGCTCGAGCAGCGCCTCGTTATGCGTGAGATTTCAGTAGCATTTGTACACCGAGGAGCACCCCGTTAGGTGTACGCTACTGCGGAGATACTCCGCCCCCGCGAAACACGGAGGTACCCGCTATTACGGGGGGAACGGAGTCAGGACGGATACAGGAGACCGGTACGGGAAAATTGTAGCATGTATACGTCGAGGAGCACCCCGTTAAGCGTACGCTACTGCGGGACGGGGCCCACAACGGAGTAGCGCCTCCGTTGCGTGCTCCGGTATGGTATCAGTGTGACCAGCCGTGAACGTTAGCACGGACGGTGCCGCGGCGGTGGGGATGGAGTGGGGATAGTCGGTCTGCGCGCGCACGCTCGCACACAAGCAACACGTCGTAAAAACGTGTGCGCTCGACGCTTGGCTACGACGTGTTGCTTGTGTG
>NW_011960410.1:0-2031 GCF_000949405.1 Vollenhovia emeryi | reverse complement strand
TCATATATGCTCATATACGAAAAATGTCCATATATAAGATACCATATGTATCATATATGATCGTATATGATAATGTGTTTGTCATATATGACAGTATATATGACAAATACATTATCATATACGATCATATATGATACATATGGTATCTTATATATGGACATTTTTCGTATATGAGCATATATGATTATATATGATCATATGTGAAAATTTTTTCCCGGGTACTGATTGCATATTACCATCAAAGAATTATTATTTTTTTATTTTTATTATTATTATTATTATCGCTTTTATATAGGCCATTCTAAAACCGCCAATAAAAATTTTAATAACAGATCCTTTGTGAAGATTTAAGAAATAATTTTAATGTGAAAATTTGAAGAAATTATAAAAATAGAAACCATTAAATTTCTCTATTGCATGTTTTCGAATCTGTCATTAAAATTTCTATTGGTTTTAGAATAACCTATATATATGTAATAGTAAAGAAATTTCTTACATTTAAAGAATGTTAAAATAACATTTTCGTATAGTTAGTATTTAACATATGTAACATGTTAAATTAACATTATTCCCCGTTACATTGAAAAAATTAAACAAGAAATAGTGTAAATTTTACATGTATTTTAAATCATAAGTTTAACTTATTACATCTGTAAAATGTAAAAATTACATTTTTTAAAATTCATTTTATCATAAAAAATATGTTAAGTTTACACAAAATTTATTTTAAATTATTTTGAGATTTACATTTATTTTGTGTTAAAATTTTAACAGAGTATTAGTGTGATCACTTAACATATCCAGATTATGTTAAATTAACACAAAAATTTGTGTGGACCGTTTGGGACATGTGATATCTGTTAAATTTAACACAAATTTTTCAACTGTGTAGCAATCGTAAGCACATTACAGCCTATTACGATGACATAAACACAATGATGTTCGGTAACTGTGTGAAATGTGACGCGCAATTGTACATTGTATTCCCATGCAATATGTGTCCAATTTGCACACACTAGAAAAAAACAGTGCATGAGTGAAAAGACGTTAGCGCGACATGGAGCAACGAGAGCAAGATCTGGTGGAGCAATCCAGCCGAGTCACCACCTTGGGTGAATATTTCGCGTGGGTGCAGCGATGCGACGAGTGCGTGCAACAACTCGAAGAGCACGGTCGAGTCAAACGTCCGCGGCTCTCGATCGGACACAAGCAATCTGCGGCGGCGAGCATCGCGCGACTAGTAGGCGCAAAGACTTTATTGGAGAGACGCTTTATACACATCGGTGGTAATTATGCAGGTGGCGGTGCGGTGAGACTCGCTTGGCGAGAAATCGATACCGCATTTAAAAATCGTATTTTGACCGGTGTGGTGATTAACACGGACTATATCGAGCCACGACAATTTTTGGAAGACGCTTGCGATATAGTGCTCGAGCGAGTGCATGACGTTTTACAAATACGCAACAGCGTAAAAGTGAACACTGTCTTCAACGGTGAATTTGCAGCATGTGAAAAACGTGCGAACAAAAGTATCAACACGCGAAACTGTGGACTCTTTCGTACAACAGATTTGCGCGAGTGGTACGAGCAGCGCGTCATCGAGCCTACCTTAGCGTCCCTTGAAGAGTTTCAGGAACGCGATAGTGGATGGGCGTTATCGCGTATATTCAATTTGACAATTAACGTAAACATGTACAATCCACTGCACGCAGGGTGTTAGGTCGAATTACCGCGAGAAATAAAACTGAAGAAAGCGGTAGTTAACGTGCAATCTATGGACAATGCGTGTTTCGCGCGGTCAGTGGTGGCTGCTCTGCATCCAGCTGAAAGACACGCAGACCGAGAATCGTCGTATCCCGATTATATAACGGAACTAAACGTGCAAGACATTGAGTTTTCCGTGACGCTTAATCAGATTAAAAAGTTTGAACATTCAAACGATATCTCAATCAACGTATATTGCATTGAGAATAAGGAAATCTTACCGATACAGCTTACCACCCGGAAGAAGGAAAAGCTAGTGTTGTAAAA
>NW_011960409.1:0-2030 GCF_000949405.1 Vollenhovia emeryi | reverse complement strand
TTTTAGGAATTCAAACGCGTAGTTTAGAAAAATCAGAGGGAAAAAGCGTACCATTTACTAGAAAAGAATTAAATGAACCACTATTTTATGAGCATACATTTCAAGCTGAAATACACAATATTCCATTAAACCAACAAGAAAACATAAATGAACCACCAGAAAACACTAATGAAACAGAATCTCTAATTATAACAGAACTAAATGAAACCGAAAATGACACTCAGAACATTCAACTCGAGACAGAAATTTTACTCTCAGAAAATTTAAACAAAAATAATAATGATAACATTGCTAATATCTCTAATTCACAGATAATAATACCACCTAATCTTTTACAGATAATAAATAATTTAGCAGGAGATTATGACTATGATGAAATTTGTCAAGAGAAAAATTCAAGTACAGATTTTCATGAAGTTTTGACAGATGAAACAAGAGTGTTACGTCCGCTTTTCGTGGGGACGCGTGTCTCGCGGGGAGACTAGGAAATGAGAGGGTAGAGTGGAATGATTGACTAAATGAATAGAGAAATTCGGAACGAACTTAAGTATATTATAAAAGAACGAGGGGGTATGTACAAACGGGAGAGAAAGAGAGACAACAAAGAAGGGGCGAACTCAGAGGAGTGTAGGCATGTCCTTCTTCCGAGGTTGGTTCCTTGGGCGCTTCACCAGTCGGACCTTCTGGGGGAGAGCCTCTATCCGCACGATACATGGTCGAACCGTGCGCTGCTCCAGGGTTCGTCGCCGGGCCTCTGGTTCCGGGCCGGGCCTCGTCGTCGGGTCTGCCGGTGGCGCAGGTGGCGCGGTGGCTAGGCTGGCCCTTGGAGGTCTCGAAGAGGAAATAATTCTAATCCAGAAGGTGATCAAGACAGCCTGAGCTACGATGAAGACTCAAACGAAGAAGATGAAGACGCTAACTTTGAAGAAGAAGAAGATGATGACAGTGACAAAGACATTGACGAAACATATAACGAACTTGAATCAGACGATCTAATTAACGAAACAGAAAAACATATGGAAACACGCGGACAGAAATCTAGTATCATAAATAGTCGCGATCAAATTTTTATGAGAAAAGAAAATTATTTATACCTTTTAACAAAGGACGGGAAACCTTGTGATGAGGGATCTAAACAACTTCAAAAACGAAACTTAATACCTAAAATTAAAGAAAATCAAGTAGGAACCTTTAAAGTAATTAAAAGGGGGAATAAATTTCATTTAATTTTTATTTGCAAGGATGATATTCAAGACAAAATAACCTCAGAAATATTATTAGTATTTGGAACTAAATTACGTAAAATAATAAAGGAAAATTCAATTAAAGTATTAAATGTTGCTAAATCAAAGGAAATAGATAATATCTCATGGGAAGAAATTTTTAAACAAATTCAAAAATCAATACTTGGAACATCAACCAAATTAATAATATGTCATGGACTGGTAAAAATCCCAGAAATCGAAAATCAGAAAGACATAATTGAAAAGGCTCATTCTTCCAAAATTGGAGGTCATAAAGGAATAACTAAAACTTATAATCGAATTCGACAAAATTTTTACTGGGATAATATTAAATCTGATATCCGAAACTATATTAATCAATGTTTACAATGCCAAATTAAAAAATTAGTTAGAGTAAAAACCAAACAACCAATGATAATCACGGATACACCTTTTTCGTCTTTCGAAAAAATATCAATGGATATAGTAGGGCCTTTACCTGAAACTTCCAAAGGAAATTCCTATATTTTAACAATCCAAGATCACCTAACCAAATTTTCCTTGGCGATCCCTTTAAAATCCATAACTGCTGTGCAAGTTGCTGACGCATTATTAAAATATTTTATTTGTTTTTTTGGAGCCCCCAAAATAATATTAACAGATAGAGGAATAAATTTTATGAGCAATTTAATGAAACGATTCAGTAAACAATTCAAGATTAAGCAATATAAAACTACAGCCTTTTATCCACAAGCCAATGGAGCATTAGAAAGATCACATATAGTCTTGGTTTTCAGGCTTTCGCGG
>NW_011960408.1:0-2030 GCF_000949405.1 Vollenhovia emeryi | reverse complement strand
AATGATCCGTTGGTATCCAATTGTCACGACCCATATTTCGTACCCATACAGCTCAACGTTCTGCATTTTTGGGGAAAATTCTCATTGTATATCCTTTTTTGGAGGAATTATTGCGAAATTGGTATGAACATCCGCCCATTTTGCATTCAGTAAGTCACTTAATAAATGTATCCTTAATCTGTCGTGATTTTGTGGTTAGGTCCTTGTGGTCTTTGTCAGCTACACTCTGCTACACAAGTGCAGTAGTGCAGCTGAAAAGAGCTAACTATACGATAGAGTGAGATAGTGTATATTTCTCTCTCTCTCGTAGGATCGAACCTAAACATGGCGGACCGGCTTGGTGTCTCATCTCTGATTATAGTGTCTCTAATACATGGCACTAAAGTAAAAAATTTTTACGGACATAATATGATATATCTTCTCTTTACCGCGATCACCGTAATCGTTAATGGCGGTTTTTTACATTTCACTCACACTTGTCGCTGCTATCTATCTATCTATCTATCTATCTATCTATTTATTTTTTATTTTAACACTGTAGAGGTTTTTCGGAACGGTCCGACAAGCTGGCGGTTGTGATGACCATCCTGCAACACCAACGTTCCTTAACGTTTATAAAATCCTATCTATATTTAGCGTCCTGAAACCTCCCAGGACAGGCAATTGTTCAATTACTGTTGACAAACCTGTCACTCCTTTAGTGACTCTTGCTGATCTTAAAAAAATATATAAAGATCCTAAAAATTCTTCTCATCTTTCACAAACTATTAAGCAAAAGTTAGATGAAATAATTAAGCACGAAGATTGGGACACTGAAAATATAATAGAGCTCGATTACAGCTTGTCTGAGGGACCTGAAGTAAAAAATTGCATAATGTATTGTTTGGAACGGACTTGTTAAAACGCATTTGCAACACAGTCAAATGTTTAACATGCAAAAATGCTCTTATAAAGTCTGAAGCATCTGAAGGGTCTGAAGCGTCTGAAGCAACTGGTATTATTCTACCTGTTCTGCCCAAATCTGTTTTGACACCGTGGCAACAAAGAGAAGGATTGGTACATCCTAATACCACTTTACATCACTTTGTCCTCTTCCTGGAAAGTCAATTTGAAAAGTATTGCAAATATCCGGATGTTTTTGATAAAATTTTGCAAGAAGTTTTTAATTATGATGGTCTGTCTTTTTCATGCCCTAATCACGCTCAGGACATTATTTTGCAAATTATTCAGCGATTTGTTATGATGAGAATGCAGCAATACTGTACTCGCGTGAATGCAGATAATAAAAAAAATAATCAACTGAAAAAGAAAACTGCCAAATTTTGCAAAACATAAAATGTCTTTTGTGTGTGCGTAGTAATTACTAAATTATCAAACTACATTGAAAATAAATATATTTTTACAATTTTTATACATTTTGTCATTTTATTGTAATCAATATTAGTATTTTCTGGGGACGAGGAAAAGGACGAGTTGATAAAGGGACAGGAGATAGGAATTAGAAGAGAAAGAGAGGAGAAAGAGTTTTTCTAGAAAGGAGCAGGAGGGGGGAGAAGAAGAGGAAGAAAAAGAAGAGGAACAGAGAAGTGTTAGGAGAAGAAAAAAGGAAAAGAAAGGAGAAGTAAAGAAAAAAGAGGAATACAAGATAGGCTTCTGGAACGTAGCAGGATTAATGAACAAAGATAAGGACTTCTGGGAGGGAATAAGAAAATGGGATATAATTTACATGAGTGAGACATGGGTGCAGAAGAAAGGGTGGGAGAAGGTGAAAAGGTGGTTACCAAAAGGATATAGATAGGAGATACAAGAGGCAGGGAAAAAGAATAAAAAAGGTAGAGCGATAGGAGGGATAGTAATGGGGAGAAGGGAGGAAATAGAGATAGAAGGAGAAGTAGAGGAGGACGAGGAAGAAGGAATGATGAGCATGAAGGTAAAAATAGGAAAAGAGTGGTGGAGGATAATAGGAGTATATGTGAACAAGGATTTAGATAGGAAAATAGAGAAGCTAAGAAAATGGATGGAGAACAGAG
>NW_011960407.1:0-2030 GCF_000949405.1 Vollenhovia emeryi | reverse complement strand
GGATGCAACGTGATCTATGCACGGCGGCGCAGCGGTCCGGCGGTCCGGCGCTGATTTGATGCCGTGTAATTCGATAGACGCGAATTCCCCTCCTCCCCGCGAGACGAGACACAGGGAGACGTCGTGCCGCGTCCGAACGAGTCGGTCCCTCAATCGCTCTCTCGCCCGCGTACACCGAGTCCAGTCGCGATCCACGGCATAATTGGGAAGGGGTATAAAAATCCGATCGCGCCGAGCCGTAATTTCGAAGATACCGCTCTCGGTGGTGGCGGCCGGCTTGTCATAAACCGGATTTACCGTCGGGGTTCGTAAAGTTTATGAGGATCGGCGAAACGGTATATGGCGCGTGGTAAGGAGAGACGGCGCTGTTTGTCGGGAGGGAGCCCGGAGGGTGGCCGGAGGGAGGAGGGCGCCGCAGGTGGAGGGGTGGTCCTGGAAAGTTCGGCTTCGCGGAACCGCGCGAATTGTATATAAATATGTTATTGATATACGGTGCGGCGAACGGCGTGGGGTGGATTACCCGGAAACCCGGTATCCAGGTTCATGGAACCCGAGCCCGCTCGAGAAAATCACAGGCGCGACCCGATTGCATCGCCATTTTCATAAATCGATACCGTGTCTGGAAGATACGCGCTCGCGCGCTGTTGATTTATACCCCCTCCGTGATTCGAGTCAGAGTTGCGCTCTTTCGGACGCTCGAGCTGGAAAAAGCAGTCGCTTGTAGGAGGTTATGTTGACTAATAAACGATTTCACCTGCACAAATGTGCACTGACACCGATAGAGTTATTTATAATCACTTTATAAATCATGTACATTTTTACAATATGATGATTATTCAAATTCTAGGTTCGCCTTCTGTTCACTTAATCTAACACCGTCACGTAATTCCTCAATACGCAAAATCATCCGCGAGAGAAGCTGCGGATAATGTCATGCATTATTTCAACAAGAATATAATGTGTAGCGTTGTGAACGGCACAACGCGAGAAAAAGAAACGATCGAAAACCGCGATAGCTTTTCCGATTCCCTTGTAAAGGTGGTACCAGCCACACTTGCCGATGCAAGTCCACGTTGCCCGTCGTTCCGCTCCCTGAAAGCCAATCAGTGGATTATATCACTGAAAACAGTGACCTCATTGTTTTCCGTGATAATTAACCGATTGATTTTTAGAGAGCGGGACTCGGGTGCGCGTGTCATCGTCGGAGGCGCGTTCAGGGTACAAGCAGGGCATACGTAGCGCAATTAACGAGCCGACAATTAACAACCTGCCGTTGTAGACGCCGGCGTAGGATCGTCCGATCGTAGCGACGCACGTCGATTCGCGAATAAAATCGCGCGCGTATTATTCCAGCGTGTAATATTCCGTCCCTCCCAGTCTGATCCTCTCTGCTTCCTTCCCCACCCCCTCCCCCCGTTCTTTCTTTCCCGTCCCCTCTCTCGTTGATCCCTCTTCCCTTTTTCTCGCTCGTGTCTCGCTCCCTTTCCCTCGCGCGCGCACACCTAAAACGCAAGAAAGGGAACGTAATAGCCTCGCATGATACACGGCCATTAATCCGCGTATATAACCTTCCATACTTTGGAGGAATAGACACCTCGTACGCCTCGGTTTCATAGCCGGTTCATCAGCCGGATATCTCCCCGCTCTTTCCCTCTTTCTTTCTCTCCTCCCTGGCCTCCTCCCGGTCTCGCTTCTCCCTGTCTCTTCCTCTCACTGCCGATGATTTAATTTCGGCGCGCGCTCCGCTACGACTCGGGACTTCCACGTCGTACGAATCAATTCACTTTATCCGTTTAAGAAGCGCGCATGAGCGACGGTGGCATTTTGAAGAGGGACACATTCAGACGTACGCCAGAAGCCTTCCTCGATTTTATGTAAAAACTTCAAAATGTCGCTATATTTAGCGAAATAATTATAACATTGCGGTGTATTCAAACTAAAATTACGTTTCGAGGAAAATACTACGCGGAGAGATTGTGTTTTTTAATTTACCCTGAAAATCATGTAATCGTGGAACAACATAGCATTTT
>NW_011960406.1:0-2051 GCF_000949405.1 Vollenhovia emeryi | reverse complement strand
TTGAAAATATCCAGATAATTGAGGAAAATAGAAAGAAATTCTCCGTTATAGGAGATGCAGAAATTGACAACGCGTTATTTCAGACACAAAAAGATCATGAGGATATACGATATGATGAAATTGAATCGTTCATAGAAAACAAAGTTCCCAAAGAGCAAGAAATAGATATATTTGGGCAAACTGGTTTGACTACTTGCACAAAGAACAATAAAAGAAAAATAAGTATTCCTCCTAATGCGACAAAAGAAGAAATAATTAATCTACTGCGAAAATTAAATGATCAACAAAGGGAAATCACAATGCACATTTTAAATTGTTTTAAAACCGGAAATTTACCAATTAGACTTTACATTGGTGGATCAGCCGGAGTTGGAAAAAGCGTAGTAATAAACGCTATTTATCAAATTTTATCGAATTACTTTAATGAGATCCCGGGTGAAAAAAACAATTCTGTAAAAATATTACTATGCGCACCCTCTGGTAAAGCGGCATTTTTAATAGGTGGTGTAACATTACACACAGCTTTTGCTTTACCAATAACACAGTATGGTGGACAAATGCCTGAACTCTCTGCTGACGTTGCGAATACTATTCGCGAGAACTTGTTTGAATTAAAATTACTAATTATAGACGAAATTTCAATGGTAGGTAGTACAATGTTCAGCAGAGTAGATACAAGATTAAGACAAATAATGGGGCGTAATCTTAGCTTTGGAGGAGTATCTGTTCTGGTTGTCGGAGATTTGTATCAATTACCACCAGTAATGGATACGCATATACAGGGTGTCTGATGCAAAAGTAGCCACTTTGCAAATAGCGGTAGATTGGGTTAAACTAAGGAGAAATATCATGTACCGAGGTACAAAGTAACAATAGTTACCGACAAAGAAATGTATACGTTTGAGCGAATGAGGATGCAGGAGACGGTAGGCCGGACTCGGGAGGCATTTAAGAAAATCGATCGATGAGCGGGAGGTGGAGCGACGCGCGAGATATACCGTGGTGGGAAAAAACCTAGGTGCGGCGGGGAGCGCGGCGCGGGCGGCGTGGAGCGCGGTGCGGGCGGCGAGGGGGGCAGCAAGCGCGAGCGACGGGCGAGGGGGGCAGCGAGCGCGAGCGACGGTCGAGGGGGGCAGCGAGCGCGAGCGACGGGCGAGGGGGCAGCGAGCGCGAACGACGCGCGGGCGACCCGAGACAAACATATGACGCCTAAAAATTAATTGTATCCCCTTGCTCTTTCGGTGGCAGGAAAATGATGCGCTATCATTTCCACACCACCTTGCGGTAGATAGCATGGTGTGCTTTTTTTATAGTGGTTTCCCCAGTAGGCCTAATCCACTCTCATAATTTAATGCAAAAATTGCTTAAGTGCCGTCCTCCTTCACGTACGCAGAGTTCGGCCCTTCGAACAATGTAGCTGTTCCACAAAAGCTGCAAGTTGATTGGCTACGCATTCCTCAAAACTAGAACTTGGACCAAGTACTAGCGTCATAGACACACGCCTTAATTCGCCTGAACAGATACAGAGTTTCTAAATTTCTAAACAGTTGCTATTCTTTTCATCGGTGTTTTATTATTAACTTGATTATTTTTTCCAATAAAATCTTTAGTTTGATTTTTTAAGAAATATAACATTTTTCAATCAAAAACTAATGCTAAAGCAACTAGTTTGTATAAATATCCGCTGTTTTATTTGGCGCAATTTGTTGATATCATTACTTTTGTAGAGAAGATAGTTTTGTAGAGAAGATATTTTTATAGAGACGATATTTTTGTACAGAAGATTTTTGTGGAGACACTATTTTTGTAAAGAAGATACTTTTGCAGTAAAGATATTTTTGTAGAGATTATACTTTTGCAAAAAAGATAGAGTAACAAAATATATTCGGTTGAATTGGAGCTTAGACTTGGTGCTTTTTTTTACCTTTTGCTTGGTTAACGTGAGTCCCCTTGCCTCTCACGATTCGGGGTGCTTGGTTAACGTGAGTCCCCTTGCCTCTCACGATTCGGGGTGCTTGGTTAACGTGAGTCCCCTTGCCTCTCACGATTCG
>NW_011960405.1:0-2029 GCF_000949405.1 Vollenhovia emeryi | reverse complement strand
CATGGAAAATAAGAATACGCGTCCAGGTGTTCGCGCTAATCAAAGGCATCCCGGTGATATCTATTACATGCACGCGCCGCGGATCGCCTCGCGCCGCGGACCTCCCCGCGTCGAGGGATCGCGTAGCGTCGCGGTCCTCCCCCTTCCCGCGCCCCTGCGGATCGCCGCAGAATATCTCCTTCCCCGCGCCCCGCGGATCACCAAGCGTCGTGGAATAATAAACGTGGTACTCCTCGACATCGTTCACCTTGATAAGAAAATCATCAGCCAGGTTTCGGCGCTTGACCCCGTGACTCATACGCGTCCAGGTGTTCGCGCTAAAAAGACAGGTCAGCACCTAGCGCGATGTCATGACCGTGTGCTCCCCCTCCTCCCCGCGACCCCCTCGCCTAGGAGTACCCCCTCCCCGCTGTCCCCTCGCCGCGGAGTATTCCCCCCCGCCCCGCTCCCCCCTCGCAGCTCCCGAGTTAGAGTCCCCCTATATACCCTACTGATTTCTTTCGCTTTATTAATTTCTAGTCTCTAATCGCGAATGTGTAACCGGCCATCGCGATGTGAGTCTAGACGCGGTGCGGCGAGACGCGGGAGCGGCGACGTAAACAACTCGCCGGCAACGGCGCGCTGTCCCCCCCTCCCCCCCGCCTGGCAATATCGATCGCCGGGCGGTCACATCTCGCTACGCGCTCGAATTGGACAGTGGGCAGGGCAAAGACGACGATTTTCGATAATTTATTTCTCGTTAACTATTGCGAAAATTGCAAATGGTTCAGGACTTTTCTGTTCATCTCGATCCGTTCTACCTTCTCACGAGCTCTGGCACAAATGTTATAACGCACCCTGTATATACCCATGTATATATATACAGGGTGGTCTAAAAGTCCCGGAACGGTTGAATATCCCGAGAAATTGTGGGTGGATCGGAAAACGGAAAAATACGTATTTCCTATTTTTGAAAGAGCTATCGAATGATACCAAAATTGACCCCCCCACCCCCACCCCTGTGGGTGGGGCGGGGGACAACTTTAAAATCTAAAATGGGAACCCCCATTTTTTATAACCGATTCGCATTCCACATTAAAAAGTACGTAAGTTTTGTCTGAAACATTTTTTTGTAATCTTGATAGATGGCGCTGAAAACGCAAAAATGATATTTTTCGATATTTTCGAGAATCGTGCATCAGATCGAAAAACTAACATGTGATTAGATTTTCCAGTTGAATTGATGGTGAGAGGCGAGGGGACTCACAATAAACAAGCACCCCGATGGTGAGAGTCGAGGGGACTCACCTAAAACAAGCACCCCGATGGTGAGAGGCGAGGGGACTCACCTAAAACAAGCACCCCGATGGGGGGGTCAATTTTGGTATCATTCGATAGCTCTTTCAAAAATACGAAATATGTATTTTTCCGTTTTCCGATCCACCCATAATTTCTCGGGATATTCAACCGTTCCGGGACTTTTAGACCACCCTGTATATAATAGCCGTACGCAACAGGGATATGCCCCTGTAGTTTTCGGCCCTCTCCTGGTCGCCTTTTTTGAAGATGGGGATTGTTACACTGGTTTCCCAGTCTTTAGGAATCACTCCTTCTCTCCACGCCTGTTTTATTATATCTACTAGGCCTTTCCTTATCGTGATTCCTCCGTATATCCAAGCTTCCATGGGTATACCGTCAATCCCTGCAGCCTTCCACTTTTTCATTCGTTTAATTGCTTGTACAATTTCCTCTTCTTCAATTTCTTCTCCTTCCTCTTCCTCTCCTTCCGTCTCTTTCCTTATATTCTCCTCCTTCTCTTCTGTCACCATTCCTTCCTCCAATCTCACTCCTTTCAATAATTCCAGGAAGTGGTTTTCTTACTCTTCCTTGCTTATGTTGTTTTCTATACGTATCCTTTTCCCTCTCTTTCTACACTGGTCAAAAAAATTAACGCAACAAGAAATTTACATCAAAATTTGGCGAATTTCAAATAAGCGTAACTTCGCGAAAACTGGTCGAATTGAAAAGTTTTTTTTTTCATTTTATAAGG
>NW_011960404.1:0-2029 GCF_000949405.1 Vollenhovia emeryi | reverse complement strand
TGTCCGGCCTGCCGCCTTCTACGCTCTCATTCGCTCAGACATTAAAATTAATTTCTCGATAACTACTGCGAATTTTGCAAAATGGTATAGGACTTTTCTATTCAGTTTGCCCCGGTCTATCTGCCATCTACGGGACATACGGGTATTAGGACACACCCTGTATAACATAATACGTATTCATAAAACATAACACTATACGTATTCATAAAAGACATTTATGAATACGTATAGTGGAAGTCAGATGAAAATATGAAATACGAAACTGTGGATGTCTAGTAGATATCTTTAAAAAGTAACATGGATATCTAATGGGGATTTTTAAACTCCATGATAGATTTCTAATGGACATTTATGGTTTTCATTCTATGTTTGGAAAATTAAAATTGTTAAAAAAATATTTAAAAATTCAATTGAGAAAAGATAACATGCAAACCATTGATTAAACATTCGTTTATTTGTTTCAGGTTCTTTATTATGAAATGGAAACGTTTTGCAAACAAGCAGATGAAAAGACAAATATTACACTGCAACATTATGTTGACAAATATGGGCGTATTTACGGCAGTTATACTTTATGGTGCTACTTAACTGCTATTGGTATTATTTGCGGACCATTATTTCTTCCAGAAGAATTTCCGACTCATGCAAAATATCCATTTTCCGTAGAACATCCGATAAAAAGTATTATTTATTTACATCAATCATTAGTCGGTTTACAAGTTTCTGCTGGAATGTGTATCGATTGCAACATTGCGATTCTTTTATTTTATTCTGCCGCAAGATTAGAATTGTTAGCCCAAAAATTCCGCAATGTTAAAAATGAGACTGAATTAGATGCATGTATTACTCTTCACGTTGAAATATTGAGGTAAGAAATTCATTCTCTCATAAAAAACGATGACAAAAATAATAAAAACAATTCCTCCCGGTTTTTCATAGATCAGCCTACAACGCCCCGACTGGCTGACTTTCCCTCCTCTCCCTCCCTCCAGCCTTTCCCCCTCCCCACTACCCCCCAAAAGGGAACACAGGCACAGTATACAGTAGCGCAACTCTCTGTCGGCACCTTTGATATTGGTGAAGCCAAAATCGCAGTGCACATGCGCAAGTTGAGCCACTTCATACGGTAGCGCCATCTGAACTTTTCTCTCACTTACTCTTCCATCCTGTCTTTACAATTTCTTTTAAATTCATTCTATAGTAGAGAAATCGGATTATCAAATTATAAATAAGTATAAAATTATAAAATGTATGTGTTGTATCTGAAAGACTCAACACTCTGAAAAAAGTAATATACAGGGTGTGTCCTAATACCCGTATCACCTGTAAATGGCAGATAGACCGGGGCAAACTGAATAGAAAAGTCCTATACCATTTTGCAAAATTCGCAATAGTTATCGAGAAATTAATTTTAATGTCTGAGCGAATGAGAGCGTAGAAGGCGGCAGGCCGGACTCGGCAGGCAACGGTGGGGCATCATCTAATAGCGAGAGGTGGAGCGGCGCGCCGAAAAAAAGTTGTCACTCAGCGAGCGGCGAGCTTCAGTATACACTCCCCGCTCGCCCCTCACCGCTCGCCCCCCGCCCCGCGTCGTTCGCGGCTCGACGCTCGGCTCTCGCCCCTTCTAATAGTTCTAATAGTGTAAGCGCATGGCCACGTTACCATGCACTGGACTTAAGCCGAAGAGGCTCACGCGGATTCGTTGTCCCGTTGAGCCACGTGACTTGCTGCGCAAGTCTATTGCGGCGCTGCGTACGCGCCAACTGTCGTCCCTGTTCGTACCTGCACGGACAGAGTAGCGTCGGGACCAGCGATGCCAGCCGAGAACGTTAGCACGGTCGCTGCAGCGGCGGTGGGGGTAGAGTGGGGATAGTCCGTCTGGCCACGCCTGCGCGCGCACGCTCGCACACAAGTAACACGTCGTAGCCAAGCGTCGAGCGCACACGCAGTGTTGCGATTGGGGCTAGGCTGTTTTGCGCACGCGCGGCGATACGACGTCAGTAGAGTGCTTAATGCTAGTAGAAAGGGG
>NW_011960403.1:0-2029 GCF_000949405.1 Vollenhovia emeryi | reverse complement strand
GTCGTTCGCAGTCCTCTGCTAGTCCTCGTTGTCTTTACTCAGCTGTTCCTTGGTCCTCTGAGGCAATGTTCTCGACTCAGTTTTTCACAATCCCAGTACCGCTGCCACCACTTTTGTTGCCGCGCCGCTCCGTGCGCGGTGTATTTTCCTTCTTGCTCGCTCCGGAGGTGTTCTCTGACGAGAACCGAAGGGTTCTTTGATGGGATGTGGCTGGTCGGAGGTCACTCCAAAAAGGCACCGTTTAACTATCACTATGTAGCTTTATTCAACTGAGTGTTACACTGATGGTTTACGGCAGGCCGAAGGCCTGACGGACAAATGCTTATCGCGTAAACGTATAGTATCGAATGACGCGTGCTTGACAAGTGCCCCGATCTCGGGCTTTCCTCCGGTTTTAAACCCGATGATCGAAGCGTCAGCGTTCTCGGTACTCGATCGAGGTTTCTCGGTACTCGATCGAGGCTATGCGTAATCGGGTCGAGAACTTGCTGACTTCTTCTCCGAATTTAATCAGGTTGCGCGGTCGGGCTTTTGTGGCTCGATCGCGCAATATGCTTACGCTAGTGTTATTCTAATTGCAGTAATACTGCTTGAGTGCCCTCGTTACCTCTTTCGGCAATCGGGGCACAACACCGCGCTCAGATGTTACGTAATGGATTGTTTTATAGGCTCTCTATTTAAGTTTTTCAGGCAACCTGCATTCACCGGCTATACCTGGGGACGCCGAGAGCTTTTTGGAGAATTATTGAATGCAGTCGAATAATCAAGAAAATAAAAGTCTTATTAAAATCAAATTAAAATCAAATTAAATCAGCTCAAATTCTTATTAAATTCAACCAACTCTTACTTATTCCAGCTAAATCCTGATTGATTCTAGTTAAATATTTATTAAAGTGAACTGGAGTTAAATCAAATTCTTAATAAAGGTACAACAACCCTTGATAATATATAATAAAATGCTTCTCTAAATTACAGAAATATTCACGAAGATATTCAATAAATATAGGTATATACTTATAGGATAAAGCAGTATAAATCTTGTTAAAGCAAATAAAAATCTTATTAAATCTTGTTAATTCAGGCCAAATGTGTATTAATTTCGCTTAGATTACTTACTTTAATCAAATCAAACTTCGGTTAAAGCTACTGCTTATGAATGGTTAAGAAAAATTAATTAAATTTAAAATATTATATTAAAAGGTTTAGCTCTTCTTTATTTCGACTAGATCTTAATTAATTTGGATGAAATTCGTATTAAAACTGACAAAATCACTTACTTAGATTAATTCAACTCTTATTGGCGCTTGAGAGAAGATGGCTACTCTGACGTAGCACTCTGACGTAGCTTGGAGCAAAATGGCTGCTCAGGGCCTATGCTTATGTCTTACTAGGCTTAAGGCCTATACTTATGTAGCAAGGGGCTTACGCGAAAATGGCTGTTCTGACGTAGCTTGTGACGTAGGTTCACGCCAAATGGCTGCTCTTTTCAGAGGCTTATATGGCTTGATGCCAAAAAATGGTTTGATAGCATATAAAATCGTATAAAAGCTTGTGAAATCGTATTAAAATACATAAAAATCACATAAAGACATATAGAATCGTATAGAATGGTACGAAAGCATATAAAATAGTGTTAAATCACGTAGAATCGTATAGAACAATATAAAACGTATAGGATCGTATTAACGTGTATTAAATCATATAGAAAATCAAGTAAAAGCGTGTTCAATCTTATAAAGGCATATAAATTATATCGAATCGTATTAAAGGTATTGAATCATGTAAAGTTATATACAGGGTGTCTGATGCAAAAGTAGCCATTTTGCATATAGCGGTAGATTGGGTTAAACTAAGGAGAAATATCATGTACCGAGGTACAAAGTAACAATAGTTACCGACAAAGAAATTTATACGTTTGAGCGAATGAGGATGCAGGAGACGGTAGGCCGGACTCGGGAGGCATTTAAGAAAATCGATCGATGAGCGGGAGGTGGAGCGACGCGCGAGATACACCGTGGTGGGAAAAAAC
>NW_011960402.1:0-2029 GCF_000949405.1 Vollenhovia emeryi | reverse complement strand
ACCGCGTACGGCGGTCGAACGCGGTGCGCGCGCCTCTTAGTTCCCCTCGACGTTCCCCCTCCAGACCGGCGGAGTGACGGAGACAGCACCTACCTCTATATCGTTCTGTCCTTTAGAAGATGCGGACAACTCCACTCACAGAACGCTGGGTCTATATATATAAGTCTATGGTGTGTGTGTGTTTGTGTTGTATATGTGACGCAACTAAATGGAACATCAGGGATGGTGTTCAAATCCTATCTTGGAAATTTTAAAAGTTATTCAGGGATAATGCTAGAAGTACCGTAACTTTGAAATCTCATAACTCAAAAAGTACTTAACGCAAACATACTTTATTATATCGTTTTGGAAAGCTATTGAAATAAGCTACAAAAATATTTAATGAAAAAGGAGGGTTCCATATAAAAATATCAAGGTGATCTTTAGATAACCTTGATAAAGCTATTCAAGGTCATACTGATATTACTATGAAATGCGCCACTGAAAACGATGCAACTTTAGTGTTTAACATTTTTTTCTATAACAAAAAATTAGTCGACTGCTTGGTATCGTCGAGTAAATACGAGTTGTGTGTTGGGCTGCGGTCAACTTTACGCTACAAATACTTCAAAAGCGTTCTTCTCCTTTTTTCTTATTAAAAGGAAGGAAAAGAAAAATGCTTCGAAACATTTGTAGCGTCAAGTTGACTGCAACCTTAATAAGTTATGTGTTGTGTGTTGTGTGCGTCTCTTTTGTGAAGTAAATAAAATAGTAACATAAAAATACTTCCGATTAATTATTCAGTGTGGATCTCTATTAGTGAAAATGTATGAGTTGATCTGTATTAGTGAAAATGTATGTTAAATTTAGTGAAAGTTACAATGAACTTGCTCTAAGCTACGGTCCATCGAAAAATGCATCTTTCTCATCATCTTTTTCAAGAAACTAGAGCAACACGAAGTCATCGAATCATCTCTACATCATCTCTGCAAGGTAAGAGCGCGAGTGAGAAAAAGAGAGAATGTACGTGTGTGTGTGTGTGTGTGTGTGTACTAGCGCGTCGCGATTAGCTGATGGCAGCGTCGTCGCGGGCGCTCTTGCCGTAAGCGCCCGCGACGACGGTGAGCCGCGCCGCTCCTGCCTGCCTCTAGTATCTGGCCCGTCATTCGATATCTTTTCCTCTTTATAATTCAAAAACTAAGCTTCGGAGAAAATTTTGCAAGAGAAAAAATCATTTCAGAATTAAGTTTAGAATACGACATTTTAAGGACAAGTGGTTGTTCTGAATCACCCTGTATATGTATGTATAAACTGAACCCTTGCACCGATTATCGTCAAATACAATACCAGCCATCTCTTAATCACACTCAATAAATGTGCCAAAGTAGAAGGCGATATCAAAAATTGCGGAGGTGAGAGCGCGAACAATTTTTGCGCACACACGTACACACACACAGACTTTTTTTTAAAAAATGTGTTTTTTGAGTTTTTAAAACATTCTAAACCCATTGGCAATGAAAACTGGAAAAAAATTTTTCGCATCAAAACAAAGCTTCCTCTATGAGGAAGCAAAAAATTAAAAATTTAAAAAAACCTTTTACCGGTGATCGCCATGTTCAAGATGTATGTCTGTACCTATGTGTATTGAAATTTTTTGCATCTACAAGTGTGTACATTTCTTCATTACATTGTGTACCATCACTTCTGAAACAACAGTAGAGGGGTATACAGGGTGTCAGATTCGATATGGACGACCCCAAAGATTATAGTAGATTGGGTTAAACTGAGAAGAAAAGTTATATAAAATTTTACAAAATCGTTATTATTATCGGCCTAATTCAGAAAAACGTCTGAGCCAATAAGTGCACGGAGTAGCGGACGGCCGGACTCGGCGGCATGCAAAATGTAGTGTATGTTGACCGCTCTCAAAAAACGATAGCGAACGCGTCCGCCCGCTCACCGCTCCCCGCTCCCCGCTCGCCTCCGTCTCTCATCGATGGGTGCGTGACTCCACCTCGCGCTATCGATTTGTCAGAGATGTCAACAAACA
>NW_011960401.1:0-2029 GCF_000949405.1 Vollenhovia emeryi | reverse complement strand
CCCAGATAGCCAAACCTGCTCAGCAGATTCTGAGCAGAGTCTGCAGAAAACTTTTGATGCCAGAAAGGCAAGAAATATCACACAGAGACTGCTTTATCAGATGAAGTTGTCACACAGCTGTCAGAAATGTGCCAGAGCCTGCTGACAGGCTATGTGAGCAGATTGACGGCAGAAACCGCGCAGAGTCTGCAATTTAACCTGGCAGCAGATTGCTGGCAGATATCGAGCAATACTTGCATACATAACCTGAGAGCAGATTGGCAGCAGTGACCGAACAAACTCTGTCCATAATCAGCTGTTTAAATGGACACGCATTGGCTTTTAAATTTAAATGCATTTTTATTTATAATGGGAAAGGAACGCAAATATAAAAAGAGATATGATTACAAAAAGAGAATATATATTTTACATATATTATACAGTAATAGAGAGAGAGAGAGAGAGAGAGAGAGAAAGAGAGAATGTGTGTGTTTACATATAGATTGAACACGTCAGCAGTGATCCATCTCCGTCTTTTCATCAGACGTCATTTTGGAACAAGGTGAAGACTGCCGCCTCTCTTCCCTTTGGCACAGGTATACCTAAACGTAGAAAATAAAATGTAAAAGTACATAAAATAATCCAAAAACTATTTTGTGTAGAATTCATACTACATCCGACATTCAATGTACGACGTCCGATATTCAACAGAAGAGTGCGTTTTTTAAAGATTCTGCTAGAATCTCTAGAAAACGAACTCTGCTATTGAAAATCGGACGTCGTACATCGGATATCAGACGCAGTGTGAATCCTTCATTGCAGTTGCAGTGGCGCTAAAAAGTGCCGTTTATTTAGAGCGAACATGATCGATGTCTATGTATGAACCATGTAAAAATGGGCACTGAAAAGTGCCATTTCGTGTGTCACACACACAGAGACCACACTGGTCTCTCTCCTCCTCTCTCCCCTCTCCTCCTATTCTTCCTCCGTCCTCCTTTCCTTCCGCTGTCTCTTCTTTCTCGCTCCTTGTACTTGCTCCATTGGCCTTGGTCCTTGATCCACCACATAATTGTGAGTGATTCTGCGGAAATATAATGTTACATGAAAATAACAAGTACAAGGATGCTTTTCGATTCACGCATGAAGCATCATTTATCCTTGTTTTACATTCGGTGAATAACAAAGATAAATGAAAAGCATATCCCCAAGTATAAAGTATACAAGATGGAAACTTTTAATTAAAAGTATCAATGTCTCTACGCGTATTTAAACTTGGACATTCTGATTGTTTTCATCTTTAATAACAAATATTTTAACTTTTACAACATAGAATATACGTAAATATTAAATATAAGAATAATATAAGAATATTCATGTTAAAAAGTTGAACTATTAGATAGCATTTGAAGGAAAAAATAATACAAATGCCCAGTTTTTTATACACGTTCAGGTATTGATACTTTTATCTTAAACGAATATAATATACTCACTATTTGTTTGTTTCTTCAGACTTGTCCAGTTCGTCCGTCTCGTCTTCCTCTTCCGTCCTCTCGTCGTCCCAAAGATCGCGGTTAACCCTCGCCTGGACTGTTCGCTGGCGCGAACGCATCCTGCTGCGATTTCTCTCCTTTGCGACCCGCAAAGCTTCTCGCATCTGTACCTGAAATTCCGATCGCGTTGGCTTCTCAAAATGTCGGTTCCTGCATATAGCCTCTGAAAAAGAAGCATTAAATGTTTCAGAAAGATAATAACATTTTTCTATTAAAAAATAAAAAATATATACCATGTATTGCTGTTATAAGACGAGAGTTGTACAAAGGTCGTTGATCTTTCTCTCGGCCCCACCAGGTAAACGACCGCGTTAAAGAATCGCTTAAGCTTTCTTTCAAGCACAAGTTTACGGCTTCCTTTAAGTGGAAGCCACCGATATATTGGAAATAATTAACCTGAAACAAATTAAGATTAATTGAAGTATATAATACACTGGTCAAAAAAATTAACGCAACAAGAAATTTACATCAAAATTTGGCGAATTTCAAATAAGCGTAAC
>NW_011960400.1:0-2029 GCF_000949405.1 Vollenhovia emeryi | reverse complement strand
CTCCCGCGAGTTGATTTCAAGACATCTTCCACCCTTTAACAATTCGTTTCGTGCCTCTGGACTCACCGCTAGTGTGAATTCGGTACGATTCGAGTACCTCATTCTTTACAAATTCGTTTCGTGCCTCCGGACTCACCGTTGCGTGAATTCGGTACGTTTCGAATATCCACATTCTTTAATAATTCGTTTCGTGCCTCCGGACTCACCGCTAGTGTGAATTCGGTACGTTTCGAATATCCCCATTCTTTAGCAATTCGTTTCGTGCCTCCGGACTCACCGTTGCGTGAATTCGGTGCGATTCGTTTTCTTTCCTAAAGATTCACCCTGTACCTACCAACTTGCAAATTATTAACAACGGAAAGTCTAGCCAACCTCCCTAACTCAATTCATTTTAGTGGACTCACGGGATCCACGCCCAATACACAAGTGGAGGTCGCGAAACGCGGTGCGGAATCGGAGGAATCGCAGGAATCGGCGCGCGCGTTTAATAGCCGCGCAAAAGTATCCATCCTGTTCCTCCAGGCCCTTTTCCCTCCTTCCTCCACTATAATAAGGAACACCAAGTAAATCCCCCCTCACTCCTACACACGCAAACGTACACCATCACACCCGCGTAATTGTAAAATCCGACGGTAAAAATGCAATGTATTTTATTCTATAATTTTACTCTTATTTTATTATCCTTTTTTTCTCTCTAAATAAAAAGACAAACAATTCTTCTAATGTAATGATTATTCTAATGTTTAATTAAAATTGTTTATTTTATCTTCAAATGTAATGTCTAGATATAAACAAATTTTAAATATAATGTTACTCTAAACTTATCTCATTCTCATTCTTTTTATTTCTAAAGACCTCACCCCCTTCGTTTCCCCCCTTGAGAGTGCACAAGGTCCGTCCCAGGGTAATAGGGATTAATTTCCTTGACCCGAAATAGGACCTGCGATTGCACCGCTCTTTGAAAGAGTTATAGTGTCCTCGCGGACATTGACCTTTTCAGAGCCCTAGAAAAGTGCGTTCGGCTCGCTTCCACGCGCCTCCGAGCGTGTTAGCGAGATATCAAATTGCTAGTTACGTCATTCCATACCTCCTCGTCAGGAAGCCCTATCCTTCGGCTCCCGTTAATCTCTATTTCCCATATCTCCATTTTCCAAGAGGTTTTGACGTAACACCTCCTCGTCGGTTGAAAACCTTTTTCCACCCATGTGCAGCTTCAGGGAGGTAAAGAGATAGTAATCTGAAGGTGCTAGATCAGGGGAATGCGCGAGATGGTTCAGGACATCCCATTTAAACGAGGCGAGCAGTTCCTTCGTGGCGTTGGCCGTGTGTGGTCTGGCATTGTCGTGCAGCAGGCAGACTCCTTTTGTCAGCATGCCTCTCCTCTTGTTCTGAATCGCCCTCCGCAATTTTTTTAGGGTTTCACAGTATCTTGCAGAGTTGATGTCCCCTTGAGGCAGATATTCGATTAAAATTATGCCTTGACAGTCCCAAAACACGGATGCCATGATTTTCTTGGCTGAAATTGTGGTTTTGAACTTTTTGGCGGAGGGTGAAGAGGTGTGACGCCACTGTTGAGACTGTCTTTTGGTTTCAGGCGTGTAGTGTGCAACCCAAGTTTCATCTCCAGTAACGATGGAGCGGAGAAATTCATCTCCATGGAGTTTGCAGCGCCTCAAAAACTCTTGCCCGGCCTCCACTCGATTCAACTTGTGTTGATCTGTCAGTTGTTTTGGGATCCACCTCGCGGACAGTTTCCGATATCCGAGGGTTTCTGTGATTGTTTCGTGTAGTAGAGATCTGGAGATTTGCGGAAACATCGCAGAAAGTTCATCCACAGTCAATCTGCGATCGTCACGGAGCGCATTTTCGATTTTTTTCACAATTTCGTCAGTCACAATTGAAGGTCTTCCGCTCCTCTGATCATCATGCACAGACGTACGACCGTTTTCAAACTCGCGACACCACTTGTACACACTCGTACGATTCATACCTTTATCACCATATGTAGTTTTCACCTCATTATAAATTT
>NW_011960399.1:0-2029 GCF_000949405.1 Vollenhovia emeryi | reverse complement strand
TGCAAAAGGTACGAAAGTGCAGAATCACTCCAGCATCCCCTTAAAGATGTCTTTTAGACATGCGTGCTGTCATATATTTTATTATTTCACATTTCTCTTGTACTTTTCATCGCGCAGGTAACCTGATAAAGGCCGGTATTCGTAGTCAGATCTTATATTCAAGAATGTCTTTAAGATCATCTTTAGATACTCCGTAGCCAATGAAATGTTTTATACAGCAGCTTTAGATAAATTCAATACGGTCTTGAATACAAGATCTGACTATGAATACCGGCCAAAGACTCTGTTGCCATTCTTAACGCAAATTATTATTTATATAATTTAACATTTGAATACCATTCTACGCATCGATTCGATAGACATTGTTAAACACAAACGTTAAAATTGCTTAATAAATGGCTCATATTTTCACGCGCGTGAAAACTACTAAAGTACGAGCTGTCTTTTAACGTGCGTATCGCACGTTAAAGACATCCTGTGTGACAAGATTTGTAAGTATCGAAAACTTGAATATATTTTATCTTCATGATCAATACATGCAAAATACGCGGTAAAATAAAGCTTTATCCTTATTGTTAGAGCAAAAACTTGCCTTAAAAGCACGTCGCGCCTTGCATGATTTAAATGTTTTTCAGCTTGTCATTTGAATTTCTTTTGAGCCACGATATCGAGTTGTTTCGATTTTCAATTTACAATATTCGCATACAATGCAACGCACGATATGATCGAATAGGACGAATATGTTATACACCTTCGAATTGGCGGCGTTACATAATATTGCATAACCGATAAATATTATCCGTAGACGATCGCACGACTCTCATACGATTACGTTTGGACATCTAGGTCTAATATTGACGTTTTAAGACCAAGTATTTATCCGTCAGAGTACTTGTTCTACACCGCCCGTTTAAGCTTATCACGTGTCAATCGAGTGACGATGCGTGTCACGTGCAAGTCACCACGAGTGACACTTGGACGCGTTGACAGCGCAAGAGGAAGTGACCTAATTATTCGCGCTACTCTCTATATCACGACTAATTACCTAATCATCTAGTCTGAGGTTCTACGAGTACTAAAATAAAAGCTTGCAAAAGAGCTACCTATTTCGATCGTGAAAGAAAAATGAATGAGCTTTGCCCGAAAGTTTTTATCGCTACCACGATAGTGATCTGCTCATTCGATAATTAAAAGGCGAGCGAGTGAAACTCGGGCTAATTTCGAAATCTTAAATCTCAGATCGGAAGTCGATGAATCCTTCGTTTCGTTAGATGAAACGATTAATTCTCGAGTTAAACGAGCATTTCAGCGATAATTATCGATTGGTGCTGCACACAAGCAGCCTTGCGTGCCTTATTCGCCTGCGTAATATGAAGTGGTGCTTAAACAATTGAATTTTGCTCTTTACGAGCGGTCTGATGGCGGCAATTCGAGCGTGAAATGGTCGAGTACGTGTCATCGTTCGACGATAAGTGACAAAATGCTCGAGCGTAATCTCGTCGAATGTAAAGTCACGCTTTTAGCTCAACGGGGCAAATTGAGTGGAACGGAGAAGTCGCGCTCATCTCTAACAAGCGTATTTTTTGTTTCGCTCGTGAGATAAATGCCAGTTGAAAGACAAACAACTCGATGCATTGAATGTGTTGCGTTCATTCATCCGGACGTGGCGTACACTTGCAAGTTTAGAAGTTTAGTCACTTTGAGATAACTTCTTCGAATTCTTAATTTTATTTACTGTGCATCACAGACCTTTGTTATGCGGAATAAGTGATAGAGTTGTGTAGCTCTTCAAATTAAGTAATGCTTTTATTGTAATAAGGATAACAATCGGAAAGTTGCTACTGAAACTAAATGGCTATTATTTTGTAACAGAATAATAGACACAGAATGAAATGGCTTTAGCGCTATTTAAAGAAACCGTCATTTTTATTAGCATGTGGTGCAAAAACGACGTACGTTTAAGAAACTTGTAAAAATTAGCATTAGAAAAATGTCGATTTGATCGCACGGCCCAGTGATATACAGGGTG
>NW_011960398.1:0-2029 GCF_000949405.1 Vollenhovia emeryi | reverse complement strand
CAATATCGATCGCCGTGCGGTCACATCTCGCCACGCGCTCGAATTGGACAGTAGGCAGGGCAAAGACGACGATTTTCGATAATTTATTACTCGTTAACTATTGCGAAAATTGCAAATGGTTCAGGACTTTTTTGTTTATCTCGATCCGTTCTACCTTCTCACGAGCTCTGGTCAAATGTTATGACTCACCCTGTATATACAGGGTGTCTGATGCAAAAGTAGCCAACTTGAAAATAGTGGTAGATTGGGTTAAACTAAGGAGAAATGTCATGTGCCGCGGTACAAAAGTAACAATAGTTATCGAGTAATTAATTTAAACGTCTGAGCGAATGAGGATGCAGACGGTAGGCCGGACTCGAAAGCACTTAAGAAAATCGATCGATGAGCGGGAGGTGGAGCGACGCGCGAGATACACCGTGGTGGGAAAAAACCTAGGCGCGGCGGGGAGCGCGAGCGACGGGCGACCCGAAACATAAATATAGTATCTCGCGCGTCGCTCCACCTTCCGCTCATCGATCGATTTTCTTAAATGCCTTCCGAGTCCGGCCTACCGTATTCTGCATCCTCATTCGCTCAGACGTGTAAATTAATTACTCGATAACTATTGTTACATTTGTACCGCGGTACATGATATTTCTCCTTAGTTTAACCCAATCTACCACTATTTTCAAGTTGGCTACTTTTGCATCAGACACCCTGTATACTTTTAAAATTTTAATAAATAACTTGCCAATTAGATTGTCCAGTAATCTATTTAATTTGTTAATTATCTACTGGCGACAAAAATCTCGTATTTTTAACATTTTAATATTGTAATCCTACATTTTTCAAATTTAAACATGAATATACAGGGTGTCGGATTCGATTTGGACCATTCCAAAGATTATAGTAGATTGGGTCAAACTGAGAAGAAAAGTTATATACCATTTTACAAAATCCGTAATTATTATTGCGTAATTAAGAAAAACGTCTGAGCCAATAAGTGCACGGAGGAGCGGAAAGCCGGACTCGGCAGACATGTAAAATGGTGTATTTGTTGACATGCTTAGGATCCGGTAGTGAGAGGTGGAGTCACGCATCGATCGATGAGAACGGCGTGAAGCGGGGAGCGGGGAGCAGCGAACGGCGAGTGACGCGCGGATAGCTCTCGCTATCGGATCTTGAGACATATCAACCATGGAGAATGTATAAGGAGACCGAACTGCCCGTAATCAGAGTGGGCTGACGTTTGTGCCAGCCAGTCGTTCTGAAAAGAGATTACTGGGAGCGCTGTCATCAACTAACTCCATTCGCATTCGTACGTGACACATGGTTGTCATATGCATGAAGCTTTCGTGGTTTGTATAATATACATCCGATCTGTAAATAAGATGAGAAAATGGATTGTGTATCTCTGAAACTTGTGGAGATTACAAAAGTGAGCGAATTCACAGATTGAAATTATAAATATTCACTCACTTTTGTAATTTTCGTAAGTTTCCGAAATTGACCTCCAGATAACAACAGTTATACGCTGTATCTACGAGATCAAGATCGGTAAACTTATGGGCGAATTCTTAATCGCGTAAGGCGACGCCAGCGCTACAAGTGGCAAAATTTTGATTCACTGGATGCCAAAAATGTCGGCCCACTTTCGGTGATATGATCCAGACCTAGTTCGGTCTCCTTATACATTCTCCGTGGTAGTCAACTTGAAAATAGTGGTAGATTGGGTTAAACTCACAAGAAGAAATGTCATGTGCCGCGGTACAAAAGTAACAATAGTTATCGAGCAATTAATTTACACGTTTGAGCTAATGAGGATGCAGGAGACGGTAGGCCGGACTCGGAAGGCATTTAAGAAAATCGATCGATGAGCGAGAAGTGGAGCGACGCGCGAGATACACCATGGTGGGAAAAAACCTTGGTGCGGCGGGGAGCGCGGCGCGGGCGGCGAGCGCCGCAGCGAGCGCGAGCGACGGGCGACCCGAAGCATAAACATGTATCTCGCGCGTCGCTCCACCTCCCGCTCATCGATCGATTTTCTTAA
>NW_011960397.1:0-2028 GCF_000949405.1 Vollenhovia emeryi | reverse complement strand
AAAGATAAGTCAGGAACTGTGTGTAATCTAATCCTTCTTCCTGTTGGTCCACGATCATTGAGACTGCAGCAGTCAGAGCCATAATGGCCGTTCCCGCAGTATTCTGAGTGTCAATAAAGTGTTGATCGCGTTTCTTTGTAATTTCCGTTAGTACTGGTTGAACCTCCAAATTTACTTTTGGAGCTTCGGTATATAGATTTCCCTCTCTTGGGTATTTTTCAATTATAGACGTTTTTACTTTTTCGGGTAGGCCTTCAGACATAAATTTTCTCCAGATCGTCTTAACCTCTTCCTGAATTTTTAATTCAGCAGCAGTTTCCGTTTCTTTCCCGATCATTTGTAAGATTTCAGTGTCGGTACCACCTATATCGGTAGTCTCATCTTTACTTTCATCATTTATATTAGCGACATCCTTGTCGCTACCAGCTTCTCCGACACCTGGAAGATCTGAAAAGGAAGAAAATTTTTTTTGTATGGAAGAAACCAGCTACTACTTTCTTATTGAAGATTGACACTCAGCTTATTGCTCGCAGTCTTCGTATGGAAAACTGCGGTAACAATCAACCTGACACTTAAGGCTTATTGCCCGCAGTATTCGTGTGGAAAACTGCTATTTAGGTCAATTATTGAAATTGACATTTTTTGGCTTGTTGCCCGCAGCCTTCGTATGGAAAACTGCGCTCGGGAAAAGATTCGTATGGATTCTTATCCCTAGGTTTGTTGTCTGACGCACCTGTTGGTGATTCTTTTTCACTATCATCCTCTAGATACTGAGTCCGTATCTTGTTGTCCTGTTGATTCTCTATGAATCTTGTGACGACTGTTGTTAGGTTATGTATTTGGTTTTCCATAATTTCTAACCTTTTGTGCGTTTTTGACTGTGATCTTTTACTCTCCTTAGACCTCGATCTTGACCTTTTTCTCTTTCTATCACTCGGCATGATGAATCTATTCGATTTTTCCTGTTAATCTTTTTATTAATTCTCCGTACGTGTGAAGTTCTCCGCACAACGAAACAATATGAGGGCATCCAGGTGGCGCACGGCGCAAGCGGGGAGGGACAAAAATCCGCAAGCTCTAAACGTTGTGAAGTTTCCCTACGCGAAGCGTACTACAATTGTAATCATCGAGAACGAGATGTGAAGTATAATTTAGATAAACCTACTAATATAAAACTGGACGTATCTACTGATGATGATGACGAATCGTTTAACTTGTCAACTACGGAAAAAGAAATAGAATTTAAGCTTAATATACCTTTAAAAACATGGCACGATATAGATTGTGAATCAGTAATTTATAAATGTAATAGCAAGGTGCAAAGAAATTACAATACATTGCGGCGCCGTAAATGGGCAAATACAATTTTTGAACTTATATATGAAACTGCGAAGTTACCATGTGCATTTATGTTTAAACGATGTAAACTATCTGAAACAGGTGTTTATGTAACTATTTATGCAAAATGTCCAGATTGCAAGTCAAATTTTATTGGTAAAATTATTAATATACCTGAAAATGACACAGATGTTCAAATGGAATGCCGTGTAATAAATTTTAATGCAGACATCAAACACACAAAGAAACGTCCCCTGAGTGGACAAAAACGAGTAGAGATATCGCAATCTCTTGCAGAAGGTACGTTATCGGCGACAACATGGCAAAGACAAGAAGCTAAAAAAATAATGAATTTGTATGATTCGGAACCACCACATTTATACAAAACTTCTACTTTAAGAAAGGCAAAACAAGAAAGACAAGATCTTAACTTTCAAGTCAAAGGATCGTGTGCGTATACTAATCTGCAAAATATGAAATATACTAATTATGCAGGCTCTATCCATTGTATAGGCTATGATCCATTTTTCGTTCATTACTGGACATCTGAACAGATGCTTGTTTACTTAGAATATCACGATATACTTTATATTGATGCAACTGGTTCACTGATAAAAAAATTTCCCTTACCAAATGGAGAACTATCATCACATATATACTTGTATCAAGCCGTCACGAATACTCCTAACT
>NW_011960396.1:0-2028 GCF_000949405.1 Vollenhovia emeryi | reverse complement strand
TCTCTCTCTCTCTCTCTCTCTCTCTCTCTCTCTCTCTCTCTCTCTCTCTCTCTCTCTCTCTCTCTCTCTCTCTCTCTCTCTCTCTCTCTCTCTCTCTCTCTCTCGTTCTTTCGCTCGCTCTCGCTTTCGCTTTCGCTCTCGCTCTCTCTCGTTCTCTCGGCCGACGCCGGCCGACGCCGGCCGACTCGCCGGCGAATGTTCCGTTATACCTTGACTTTCGCCCGTGAGGAATTTTTTCAACAGGAACGCATGCGGCCGGCCGTAATCTTGTGACGCCGCCGATAGAAGCGCTGGTGTCAACAGCGTCGGCCTTACATACGTACCGTACATACATACCGTGTGCACGCACGAGGGGTTATGTACTGGGTGTATCGCGGAATCGCGCAATTGCGCGCGATGGACGCGGAGCGTACTCGCCCCGGGGAATTGGGAGACGCTGCGAGAGACCCGGCACCGGCCGTTCCCCGTGCCAGAGTGTTTGCACGGGTTGTGCGAACATTGAGTTGTGTGTATTCGTGTTCGCTTGTATCTATTCACTACGGTGAATGGATGTAATTGTATCGTACACAGATTACAATGAGTTTGTATAAGCCAGTGCGTTGTCGTGCGTTTGTTTAAATTCCGCTAAATAACACATGTTTATGACAAAGCGAGGCACACGGAGCATATCATACAGTAAACTAATTCACAGATAGATTTAATATAGCCAGTAAGTTTAAAACCAGTGATGTGTGGTTTTTTAAAACGACCTACACTGGCCAATGTTTTCATTTAAACAAACAACGACGTTTCGGTCCCAGATTTGGACCCTGTTGATGATCTCGTATCGTTCGCTTGGCCAATATCGTTATGTTCAACATAAAAAGTTACGTATCATTGGTAGTAAACTAATTCTTGCGACAAGAAATAAACTAACAAAGAATACTTATCAAAGCAATTATTATTGTTTGCTCATGGTACAGTGAAAAATTATAATTGGTCTGTCCGTGTGACCCGCCCATTAAAAATCGTAATCGCACCCTATCCGATCTTTACAGAGCTCTCGATTTAGTTTGATATTACATTTGTCGTACGACAAATTTCTTAAGCGTAAATTTCATAAGTTTTAACTGGGGTTTCACAAGTTTGGCTGGGGTAATATTTTTCGCAATAAGAATTTTAATTGCTAGATACGGTCAACAAAAATCACTATGGCCAGTGTAGGTCGTTAAAACTTGTGAAATTTTGGTTTCGAATTACTGGCGTGTATAATTACCACTCTTGTGTTTCTTAAGCGTGTTGGTTGGCTGCAGGATAGTAAAATTCTCAACTACCTAGACATTTTTATTCAGCAGCCAATCAACACGCTTGAAAAATTTGTCGTACGTACAAATGTAATATTAGCCTCGAGCGCTCTGTCTAGGAACTTCACATGTCGGAATTTCACGCGATAAAATGTTCAAGCTCCTCGGTACCTGCGACGAATTCATCGTATCACCGCCGACGCGTTCAATTTACCCTTTCACGTTCCGTAGATCGCGCAACTTAAATTCCCTGCCGCGCACGTCAACGCTGCGACGTCGTCGCCCGTTCGATGTGTCGCGCGAGTCACCCTGTATATACATATATATACGCACCGCCCCGGCGTTGCGAGCAGCGGTCCCCACTCCTGCGCGCGACGGCTTTAATTTTAGGGGAAAACGTAATAACGTTCGATCCGTTTGGGAGCCGTTCCCGTTGCGCGAGGCTACGCGCGTTCCGCACAGTTGGACGTAGACGCGAGGTCGAAACCCGAGCGAGATCCGCGACCGGAGTATCGGCATCCGCGTACGTCGTCCTAGTCGGCAACAGTGGCAGCGGCGGTGGTGGCGGCGGTGGCGGCGGCGGCGGCGGCGGCGGCGGCACGGCGGCTGCGGCGGCGGGGAATCGCGCGTTATTAATGCCGATTTTGGGGAAAAACGGTGTCACTGTCCCCAGCGGACGACGGGCCGGCGGACGGGCCGCGAGGCGTGCACGGGACGGGTCGCGGCATCGGCCGCGACCGCCACG
>NW_011960395.1:0-2028 GCF_000949405.1 Vollenhovia emeryi | reverse complement strand
AGGGGGGGGTGGGAAGGTAGCAGGTGCACTGACACCCCCCCAGGGGGGGGCAGGGTCATTCATCCCACGAATCCCGTCCCCAACCCCAGGCCACGCCCCTTCGATGGACCGGTTGCAAGGGGCCGGTCTCTGCTGTTGGGCCTCTATGGATTGCCCATTATCGCCTCCTCTTTTGGAGGGCCTGTGAACTGCGGTTCGGACGCCGCATCCCCCCCTATCTCTCGGCATTTCTGTGAAACGCGGTGGGTGACTACCCTTCATGGGCCACCACCCCCTCTTGTTAGTCTTGGCGCAAGTGCGCGGGAGCTCTTCTTCGCCTCCGCCCTGTTCGCCCCCGAGCGCCTCCTCTCTGCTGCGTTCCCGGAGGATCCGTCTCCCCCCTACGAACGCGCTCCGCCTCCTCCTTTTGCGACATCACGTGTTCGCAAAAGGAGGAGAACGCCCTCCACTCCGGTTCACCCCTCGTGACCGCCTTCACTACCTCCCCGAGGGAGAGGTCGTCTCCCACTGCCCCTTTCAGGATTTCTCTTGAACCTTCCCACGCCGGGCAGTCCTCAAGCGTGTGGGTTGCTGAGTCCACCGCCCCCCCACAGTGGTGGCAGGCAGGCGTACGCTCCTTCTTGATCCGACACAGGTACTGTCCAAAGCACCCGTGCCCGGACAGCACCTGTGTCGTTCGATACGATGTCCTCGCCCAGGCACGATCGAGCCACGCGTCCATATTGGGGAGGATGGCCTGCACTGTGTGTTGTCCAGCGGTGCCCGGCCTTGACAGCCGGACCCTCCATCGTTCCCTCAAGACTTCCCTCTCCTGGAGGCTGATCGCCCTTCTGATCCTCCCCGTAACAGGGGTCCCTACCTCCTTCAATTGAGCGATTCTATCGTACACTCTCGTATATGCCTCCGCCAGGAGGTCTGCCGGTGGGATCCCAGCCAGCATCGTCGCGGCCGCGTGCGACACCGTGCGGTAACTTCTCGTTACCCTGACGGCCATCTTCCTCTGTATCTGGAGCAGAGTCGCCAGGGCCTTTCGGTTTCCCCGCACCGCTCCCGACCAGACCGGTGCCCCGTACATCATAATTGAGTGCACCACATTCGCGTATAACTTTCTTACGCGTCCGCTGGGGCCCCCCAGGTTGGGCATCAGGCGTGACAACGAGTTTGCCACCACCCCCAACCTGGGAGCCAATTTGCGGACGTGCTCATCGAACGCCCACTTCTCGTCAATGTGGAGACCCAGATATTTGATCTGGGTCCCCACATCGACCCTCGCATCATCCACTATGAGACGCATCCTCGGGGACGGCCCGTGCGAACCGTCATGCATGAACGTGGCTTCCGTTTTACCGGCCGCCACGTTCAAGCCAAGTCTTCTTACGGCGCGTATCGCGCACGCTACGGCCATATTCGCCGTTTGCACGGCGTCTTCCCAGTCCCGCCCCCCGGCCAGCACCAACGTGTCGTCTGCATAACAGATCATGGTGCAGCCGGAGGGCAGGGCGGTCCGGAGGACCTCGTCGTATGCGACATCCCACAGGACTGGTCCCAGTACCGAGCCCTGTGGGACGCCGCTCTCCGCGCTCCATGTTCTTCTGGTAGCGCTCTTGTCGATGCAGGATATCACCCTGCTATCGAGGTAGTTTCCGATCGTCTTGCGGAGGTACGCCGGTACCCCTTTGGTCACCAGGGCCCTTCTTATTGCCCTGTGGGGGAGGGAGTTGAAGGCATTCGATATATCGAGTGCAACAGCCATGACAACTCCCCCCCCCCTCAGTCAGTGCATCCACATGCGCCCGGACGCACCGTATCGCGTCCACGGTGGACCTGGCTTGACGGAAGCCAAATTGGTGCGCGTGCAGTCCCTCCCCGTCACCGTTCTCAAGGCTGCAGACCAGGCGAGTGGTGATTATCCTCTCAAACAGTTTGCCTGCTTCGTCGAGCAGGCAGATTGGTCGATAGCTTGAGGGAAGCCCCTCCGGCTTGCCCTCCTTTGGCAGGAGGACCAGTTTGGCCTCCTTCCAAATCTGC
>NW_011960394.1:0-2028 GCF_000949405.1 Vollenhovia emeryi | reverse complement strand
GGACGTCGTTTCGACGTCGATCGACGAATCATTTCTCACTGGGGCGTGATCACGCAGGCAGGAAGTGTGTCAGATGTTTTGTTCCCGATGCAAGTGTGAGGTTTGCGATGGTGGTGATAACAACCCGAATTCTCAGGTTGACGAAGAAGGAATAAAAGCGCGAGCGATCGAGCGTATCATAGCCACAGTATTTGTAGCGTCGCGCAACGATCAAGTTCGGCGAAACATCATGTTCAACGTACAGGTTCTTAGCGACGGTGTAGAAAAAATTGTTAAGTGTAAATAACCGTGTCTGTTATGAACAGGAATACCTTAGACAGTGACAACGAGAATGAAGTTGAATTGTATTGCGACGAGACGTTATCATCATCATCCCCATGCATGTATGACAATTGTGCAAAAACAGAATACGCCGTATATAACATTGTGGTGAAGGAAGACGCGCGATGGAATTTGGCATGTTATCATTTGAGGAGGGAAATCGGTGCCAAGTGTTTGCGGGAAGAGTTGTGGATAAAAACAGCGGTAGCGTTCAGTCATCGAGCTCAGATGTATATGAATGGAATGGGTGACCTTCTATTGGACACGTAACAATTGGACACCGCTCGATTGGACACGCATTATTGGACACCAAAATCATTGGACACCGCATTATTGGACACAAGCATTATTGGATACCGCATTATCGGACACAAGCATTATTGGACACCGCATTATTGGACACCGCATTATTGGACACCGCATTTTTGAACACCGCATTATTGGACACAAGCATTGCAAGATTGGACACTGCATTTTCGGACACCGCATTATTGGACAATGCATTATTGGACACCGCATTATTGGACACCGCATTTTTGTATACCGTATTATTGGACACAAGCATTGCAAGATTGGACACTGCATTTTCGGACACCGCATTATTGGACACCGCATTATTGGACACCGCATTTTTGGACACCGCATTTTTGTACACCGCATTATTGAACACAAGCATTGCAAGATTGGACACTGCATTGGGATTGTCCCGATTGCGCACATAACCGATCGGACACGGCAATATTTCTCGATCGGACACAGGCCCGATCAGACGCAGACTCGATCGGACACAGACCCGATCGGACCCATTTTGTATCGGGTTTGCGTATTTCCGTAAAGCACAATATTCTTGTGGGCCTATGGACCAGGGTAAGGAAACTCCCGTGTTAAAAAGTCATGATAGTATTTCAACGCCATCTGGGCTAATAGACCGATTTTAACGATACTACAATCTAACCTGTTAAGTTCTAACCTGTTATTAGGCTTCCTTCGGTGTCAATAAAACAATCGTATTTTTCTTTGTACACTTTTTCACTGACACTTGTGCAAACTTGTGCTACCAAATATTACAAATATGTAATACAATTGAAGACAATATAACATTTATACGTGTACTCATGATATTGAGATTGATTGAGACACAGTCGGCAGCTGTTGTCAGTTGCATCATGCGGCGCTGTTAGCGCCGTCTGGGCTAATAGACTAGATAAGCCAAACTAAAAACACGGTTTGAAAATCCATATATGAGTTGACTAACCCTGCTATGGACTTACAAATGATGGAAAATTATCTGCTTTATAGAGCAGTTAACCCGGGTTAAATATACAGGGTGTACCTAAACTGGCGATAAATATTTTAATGACAAGTACTTTGTAACATTTTGAGACGAAAATTCTAATACGAAAAAGTCGAGGCTATAATAGTTTTCAAATGGGAACAGTTTAAACATCTCGAATAGCAAAGCTAGAATTTCGCGCGCTCAGGGATGACAAAATGGCCAGTGATTAAGGTGCTTTCTTGAACCACACACACGTCTTTGACATTAATGAAATTAGTGTAAAAATGTATGCAAGAGTTTTATTAAGAAACTATTTCTGTTTATTTGCAATGAATTTTAGAAATAATTTAAAATGTTTTTTTTCAATAGTTCAAATCGATATTGATTTGTGTCAACTGTCATCAGCATATCTATTTGGTTAAATTGGTAAA
>NW_011960393.1:0-2027 GCF_000949405.1 Vollenhovia emeryi | reverse complement strand
TTGTTAGTGTAGTCCACTCTACCCCACAATAAGCGTTGATGCAGGTATTACATAACACCCTGTAGATGCAAAGATATATTTAATATATACGGAACTTGGTCTTTTGCTTTTTAATGTAGAATTGTAATTTATGAAATTGAACATTTATGACTATAATGTCATTATAATTAAACATTATAATTAGACATTATGACTGGGCAGCACATACATGCGTTTCCTTACATACATGTTGATCGTGAAATGACTTGATCATTTACTAATGGATAATCATTTAATTAGTATTTGTATATTAAATTAATAATATACATATATTATACATAAAGCTGTTTATTTTGTAAAAATAGTCTTTTTCAGTTTCGATAAAGTAAAAAAATTTCAGGTCTCTTTTGACAGAAAGTGTGATCTTTCTTGCTCTTTGGAAAAAGCTGATGATTTCAAACGATATCTGGATTGCGTGAAGGTTGGTTGACTTTGACCCTAGTTGGAAATATGTTATTGCGTATGTTATGACACATTCAAGATGATTCGCCATTTACATTGCAGATCAAATGCAGGTTGCACTTTATACAGGTAAAATAGTGGTAGACTGGGTTAAACTGAGAAGAAAAGTCATGCCGCGTTGCAAAATTCGCAATATTTATCGAGTAATCCATTTATACATCTGAGCGAATGAGAACGTAGAATACGGTAGGTCGGACTTGGAACCCATGTAAAATAATTGATCGATGAGCGGGAGGTGGAGAACGTAACTAACTTAAAGATAAAATTATAAATAATGATGAATAAATAAATATATAAATAAATTGTCAACGAATGAAAATAAAAGTATAAATGACGAATAAAGTATCAAGGAATCGATATCACTTACAATTAGGGTTCAAAATTTTCGGAAAAATATTTTTTGGGAAAATTTTCCATGAAATTTTTCATATTTTTCCGAAAAAAATGGAAAAATTGGAAAAAGACTTTTTTTTATTATTTTGCTTTTAATTAATCGTTTTAAAGCTTTTACTTTGTATGAGTCGTGCAGTAAGTAAATTCCTAGTAGAGTAACTGTACCAATTATCAGAAATCACGTTCGTTAGCGTCTATTGGTCGTTTGTATATCTGTTCGTTTTAATAAGTTAGAATAAAACAAATGTATTTTCTCTGATTCTAACCTAACCTAACTTATTGCACTTACAAGGAAACGGCCGGAAGTGTCCCTCACCGATTTTAATGAGCTTTGGATATGTTGTAGAGCATAAAAAAGTATTAGACCCTTATTTTTTTTATCGACTTTACTCGACGTTTAGAGGGTGAAACAGCCCCTCGAAAATAACGGATTTTTCATTTTTTACAAATATCTTCGAAAATATAAGTTTTATGGAAAAATGTTTTAGACAAAAGTTTTATTGTTTTTAATAGTCTTCACAATGGCGTAATCACATTTTTCAACAATGTCAAATTTTTTAATTTACGCCCACCCCACCATTATTTTTAAAAAATTAAAAAATGTTTTCAACGCAGAAGTTTAAGAGCATCAAATGACAATTATATCCATATATATTTTTATTATGATACGACGATTGGATTTTTGGGAAAATCAGATGTATGAGGTATAGGCGTCGCGCTGTAGGTAGGTGTTGCGTTACTCCTTTCCAGTTGCGATGAAATATGTCGTATGACGTATTATGTAAAAAATACGTTAAAGATGAGATATCTTTCGCAATATTACACATCAAGTCAAAGTCAATCAATTTAAAACAGTATTGAAGTGAATCAACAATGAAAAAATAGATTTTCTACGTCATTTTGCACTTATATCATTCGCTCGTAGTGCGCTGAATGTAACCAATAGGGTGAAGTGGTGTGATGTGAAACACGGCGATTTCTCGCACCTTACGTGACATATGATTAATATGACATATGTCATCTGTTTTTTCATACCACCTCATTTTTAAAAGTCACTAGAGTATTCAGACGTAGGTATATAGTATTTCGATTCTCGTTGGAACACGTGAAAAAGTTTTTTTAAAGTTATTTTC
>NW_011960392.1:0-2026 GCF_000949405.1 Vollenhovia emeryi | reverse complement strand
CCCAGATAACCAAGCATGCCAGCATGTTATGCTCAGCGTGTCATGCAGACACTATGCTGTCGCTGTGCCATTTCATATCACTAAAGTAGACAGTGTTGGCATGGTGCTGTCACGGTAAGTATATGTGATAAAGTGAGGTTATGTAGTATTCTGTAAGCATGGTGCAAGCACGTGCTGTCGTGCGAACAGTGCCGTCGTTAGTGCAATCCAACGCATCTCGTCGTATTGAAGAGAGTTTCCTAATCGCGCATTTACAAGGTTTCTTTCACCACTTTTGTTTCCAGTAAGAAAGGCTAGTATACATATATATTACATATGTTTATAAATTAATACACTACCTGTATAATACTCGTATATTTTTAAAACTGTGATTTTTCAGCTATACATAACCTCAACATACAAATGTGAATTACATTTCGTTCGAACAATCTTTGTATATAGCTTTAATTCTACAGTTTTTCATTTTGCAATAATGTACAAATTACAGAAAATACGTTCTCGTAAAATTATTCATAATGTTTCATTATAATGCAGATGGCTCGGACGGGTTAAAGATGGAAGCGATGGACACGATCGCGAGCTCGCATCCGCGGCGGACGCACAACAGCTACGAGGACGAGGAGGAGCGGAAGCACTTTCAGAGGATCGTCTCCGCGTTCCGGTATTACAAAACGCACTCTCTGCAGAGAGTGCGAAAGACGGAGTCTTTTTTCCTAAGTCTGCCCCAACACCACCAGAAGTTTCTGGCCAAGTACAAGGAGCACTTGCAGGAGGTCAAACGGTGTATCGATAACAACGATCAGATCATCAAGCTCATAATAAAGGACGTGGCTCATATATTTGAAAATGTGTGTCCAAACACGGCCCAAATTGACAATACGCTGAACCTAAGGCCTGTAATATCGGATCAGGAAAAAGTGCAGGCCACTATCAAAGAATTGGGACTGGAGCGTGGAAGGCGCTGAGGAACGGAAAGCATGCTATCAGCCAATCGTAGACGAAATATTACACCCATTTCCATCGGACCAGTGTACGCCGTCGGACGTGAATATTTTAGTACCTGGCGCAGGGTTGGGTCGACTCGCCTTTGAAATCGCGAAGCGCGGATATACCTGCCAAGGAAACGACTTTTCCCTGTTCATGCTGTTCGCGTCGAACTTTGTATTAAATAAATGTAGAGATATAAACTTGTATCAAGTACACCCGTGGGTGCATCAATACATGAACAACTTGAAACCAATTCTCTATGACCGCGGGTGACTTTTTGGAGGTAAAGTGAGAATGCACATACGTATGCAATTCATAATGGCGTTTGGTTTGATAAAATCGACACGATTTGTTTCAGGTTTATGCGGAGAGTAATCATTGGGATTGCGTCGCGACATGTTTCTTTATAGATTGCGCCAATAATGTTGTGCAATTTATAGAAACGATCTACAAGATCCTAAAGCCAGGCGGCATCTGGATAAACCTCGGACCATTGCTCTATCATTTCAGCGACCTACCAAACGAGGAGTCGATCGAGCCCAGTTACGACGCCATCCGCGACGTTATACTTGGCTTCGGCTTTCAATTGGAGGTAACGAACTCGGTTTTTGCGCGCGACACTTTCGGAACGACCTGTATTCAATGGACATATCGTTTATTTTGTTTCCAGAAGGAGCAGGCAAAAGTGAAAACGCGTTATGCCCAAAATATAAACAGTATGTTACAGTGCGAATACAATAGCGTGTACTTTGTTTGTCGGAAGCCCGACCGACATGAAGACGGTGTGAATCACAATCAGAACGGAGACGAAAGTAATAGTGCGCGAGAACAAGAAAACTGATTAAAGCGTGATTAATGACGTTTTTCTTTGAAAGAAGAAATGTTGAACACTTGAAAAGTTATTGCTTAAGTGTATGTTATATAATGTATGTTATATAATATGTATATTATATTATATTTTCTATTAAAATGGTGTGTATTAATTTTTCTGCAAAATATAGGCTGCGTCCACTTGATACTATAAATGCTTCGAAGCATT
>NW_011960391.1:0-2026 GCF_000949405.1 Vollenhovia emeryi | reverse complement strand
AGAAATCTAAGCTGTGGAAGTATCTTATAAGGAAAAATAGTATTTTTCCCAAAATGACGGTTTTTTTCCGAAAAAAACCCGGACGGTTTTTTTCCCAGAGGCAATTTTTCAGGAAATTTTACAACACTAGTTACGAAGCACGTGTGTGTCTAGCGACGGATAAATTCCGACTAACGTCAAGGTGAAAATACATTATTATAAAGGAGCAAACATACATCGGAAGTCAGTAAGATAAAATACATTTCTAAACAGTGACACGATAATGATAATAAATTATAAACAGTGACGAAGATAAAATAATATATAAACAGTAACCAATAGTCAGGTCAGTGTTTAGACTTAGTGAAGGCATAAAATACAAATTAAATTCCTAACTCGTTTTTTATTTAATTTGTATTTTATGCCTTGACTAAGTCTAAACACTGACCTGACTATTGGTTACTGTTTATATATTTTTATCTTTGTCACTGTTTATACTTTATTATTTTTATCGTATCACTGTTTAGAAATGTATTTTATCTTACTGACTTCCGATGTATGTTTGCTCCTTTATAATTTTGTATTTTCACCTTGACGTTAGTCAGAATGTATCCGTCGCTAGACAAACACGTGCTTCGTAACACGCACCCTACAGATGGATCACTCGACAATGATTTTAATTCGATGTGTTGGAATGTGCGTTGTGAGTCTCGCGAATTTTATATGTGAGTTCTTCTATAATTTTAATTAATGCCCATCAAGATCTGTAACAGAACATGTAAAACACTTATTCTTCATGTCTCCCCTTATTGTAGAATACCATACGCAATTTCATAATTTTGAGTATTACAAACCACTTGAGAAGGACCACAATCCAGATGGTCGAAACGTGGTGGATGTAACTTTTTTACTAAATAAAGTTTATGCCCGTTGGGTCGACTAAACACTCCAAAGATTGATAAAAGAGACAGTTTTCTTCAAGAACATGCTTTGATGTGCATACACCTTTCATACGTACATTATAATATATGTATATGTTATTTTCATATTTATTTTGCATAGAAAACTGCATATTGACAAATGTTGCTGTATGAACACGTTGGCTTTCAAAAGCCTATATCCCAATTATTACTTGGTTTTATCTAACAATACATTTCTGCATAATAAATACGATATCTGTATATGTATTAGTATTACGTTTACTAACCTTATCGCCCAACCGTTCTTCCGGGAGGCTCTGTGGCCATATACCGGTCGTTTCTTCTCTGAATAATAGACCATTCTTAGATTCTTGATAGATATACATATAGATTATATATATTCAAGAAAACACACATTTCTCACAGATGATACGGTATAACCTCTGTAGATGTGCGACAATATCGGTCTCACTCAACGATAGTGGTTTTCCGCGAGAAACTTTTCGTGGGTTGGCAACTCCCACCTCCCACCCACCCTCCCTCCCACCCAGCTCTCTCAGGCCAGACATTGCGAGACACGATACTTGGTGTTCCGCGCCAAGGTAGGCGCTGCAAAAAGCAAGACATCGTATTTTTCTATATCGGGGATTGTGTCTATTACATTAACGCTTGTCGAACCAGGAATAAAGCAGTCATAAAGTTATTACCTATTTTTGGTCCATAGTTAAAAAATCTTTAAACATTACATGTATTAAAAGTACATAAAAGATATGTGTATTATTACATATAATGATAGCTCCCAATACAATATAAAAAATGGAATTTTTTTACATCGTCGACAATAAAGAATAAATCAAATCAATATTCGAAACATAACTTTATCATATATGTATAGTTGAATTCGTAAACAATAACCTTTCGTATAGTGACACAAAGTTTCAAAATTAAAAACCATTGTATGGCTGGTGAAGGTACTTTGTTTAAAATTAATAAATTAAATAAAAAATAAAAAATTTTTGTAATCTTTTGTAATATCCCTAAAACCATTTCACTTTCGTTCAAAAAATGTTCTCATCTCTTATAGTTTTGGAGATATTTGAACCGAAAAAGACAAACCAATTTTTTTC
>NW_011960390.1:0-2025 GCF_000949405.1 Vollenhovia emeryi | reverse complement strand
GGGATTGCAATCCGGCACCAATTTCAATCCGGTCGGATCCGGTCGGATTCCCATCGATCCGACCGGATCCGACCGAATCCGGCGAGATTGGTCACATCAAAACTATTTTACCTTTTCATTCCAAAATCACCTGTATAAAATATGATCAAGTGAGTGTATTACAAAGTTTATAAACAAACGTTTATTTCTTATGAAATCAACTTTTTTACTTTATAATACGTTATAATTAATCAACAATTACGAATCAGCAAATAAAAATCAAGTATAGTGTAACTGGTTAAATTGTAATTGTTATATTTGTAAGTAATAATTAGATAATGACGGGCGGTTAAGTTCAGTCTTACTAGATTTCACAAATGACATCAATTATATCTTGTAATGTAACTTACATTACATTATGTAAGTAACTTATATTAAATCTAACTAAATAAAACTTAATCAACTGAGATCACAATAATTAGGTAATTTTTAAGTAGTCTCATTCTTATAATTATGACAGTGATCATTATGAATCTGTTTAATCAATGGCACAATTATCACAACGAGTTTAAAACTTCTAAAAAAATTTTAATATATTTACTTTAAGTTATTATTTTAAGTAAAACAATTATTTAAAAAATCACTTTTGGTTTTGAAAAAAGGATCGTAGGAAACAAATAGTGTTAATTGTGTCATCTGCCAATCGACTTCTTATAGAGTTACAAATATAGCCAGCGGCCGAGAAGGCCCTTTCTGCTTCTACACTTGTCGGTTTTATTGTCAACAAATACTCATGAATAGAAGACAAGTATTTTCCTCGAACTCCTTCACTTTCATATGCAGTCATTTCCTTTTTTAATATTTTCTCAAAATCTTTCTCTTTTTTGGTATTTATGCTATAGGTTTTCGCTTCTTCCTGGATTTGCATTTGTAATTCTTCCTGTAATGTCAAATCATTTTTCAATGACGATGAATCTAAGTTGTTTTCTACTCTATTATCTACGTTTTCGTTCAAGCTATCATCATCTTGAATAACTTTTTCTAAGATGTTTTTCATTTCTAGCCGTATAACTTTTTTTTTCGGCATAGTAAATGTATTATCAGCTCGTCTTGTATCATCATCATATTTTTTCGGATTCTGTAAGTATATTAATATTCCTGTTACTACAGTGCGGCGTTCTTTTATCCTCACACGCAGTGCCTCAGATAATTCAGCACTTAACTCTGTGTTTTGAGTAAGCAACTTCTCTAAAATAAACTTTAGTGCTGTTTCAGCAGTTAACAGGGTCGAATCTCTTCTGCATAGTGTCTCTACAGCCAACTTAAATGGCTGCAAACTGTCAATCAGGCCTTTTATTTTCGACCATTCTAGGTCGCTAAATTTTGTGTCAGATCCTATATCAATCAAAGCTTTATCTATACACACTTTCAGCTTATGAAATCTTTCTATCATAGCCAGAAGACTGTTCCAACGTGTGCGGCAGTCTAAAATAAGGCTTAATTCTTTGCCTGTATCTTCTTTCACATACTTTTGCAGGTACATATCGTATTTAGTAGGCGATCTTTTGAATAACTTCATCACTTTCCGCACTTTTTGAAGAAGATCATTGTATGTAGGAATTACTTCAGCCCTTGAAAGATGAGGATGACGAGGATCCGTTGTTGTTGTTACTGTCACTCCTTGTTCTTCATGAGTATCATTCGTGTCTTCGTCGTCTGTATCTGATTCATTAAAAGTTATTTCTTGGTGTTCTTCTTCCCTTTCCATATTCTTTTTATATAATACGTCGACCACGGCTAATTGTAAACCATGTGCGAAGCACAGTTGCTGGTAGCAACTCATAAGTCTACCAACTTTGACCATGACGCTTGCGCCGTCAGTAGTCATGCCAATAATATCAGTGTCAGAATCAAGACCGAAGCTTTCCAGGCGGTTTTTTTATCAAACTGATAGTATGTTCCGCAGTACACGAGCCATGTATTCTAATTAAGCCCAGATGAAAGTGTTTTTCTTTGTGGTGTACGTTCAGGTTCAAATATCTGTGA
>NW_011960389.1:0-2025 GCF_000949405.1 Vollenhovia emeryi | reverse complement strand
CCGACTTCGATATGAACAGAATTTGGAAAACAATCGTGTTAAAAAGGTGCAACGATACAAACAAAATATAGATATTAATCGTGTTAAAGAACAATGTCGATATAAAAAGAATGTAATAAAAAAACGTGCACAAATGCGATTTCGTTATTTAATAAATTCTCAGCGCGAACGACAGAGACAAAAGGAATTACCTTCTGATCGTAAATGGCTTTATAATAAGCGATATTACGAGAAAAAGACGTTGAAATCCATATATGCAAAGAAAAATCACGATATTGCTAAAAATATTACCGAAAAGTATAAAAACTTTGGTCGAGTCACGTTAAAAAACTTAGCAATCCTTCTGCTGTTACAAAGATTATTGAGAAACTCGATATTAAAGATCCAATTGAAAAACGATTAGAAGCAGAGAGAATCGTACGTTGGTCTATGCGTATTAAAGAGAGTTATAGCCGCGATATGCAACGAATATTAATTTCACTTAAAAGAAAAGCAGAAATATGTTGCAAATGAATGTTCAACAATAGATGATAAATTACGTGCATTATGTGGCATATCGAGACATACCGCTTCGTCCGAGAATTATTTTATTGATTCATATCGGGAAATAACTTCTTCGCAACAACCTTTGTCACACCCTTTGATAATGAACGTGGAAGGTCAAGTTACGAACGTATTACCTTTAATACAAGCACGAGCAAAAGAAGCATGGCTTTGCAATGCCTCGTGTAAAACTGATGATCGATTTCTGATTGAGCGTTACCGAAAATTTCTTGAAGCGTTGAATGCTTGCACTCTTAAGAAAATAACAAAATTGTTGGAAAAGATCCATAAATGTACAGTAAAAAATTCAGATTTGAAACGGGGCCACACACACGCTTGCTACATTGATACATCTCTTTGCGAAGCGATGTCTCTTTCCATTCAGATATTATCACCTCATTTTCCAAGGGTAAGAAATGTTAAACGTTCGATTTATCAAATGACAAGTTTCCATGGTAAGATGATAAATTTGGAAAAGACATTAAGTTCTGCTGATATAGATACATTAAATGAAATTATAACCTCATTTAAAGCAAAACATATAAATGGGTACAAAGATCAGAATGATACTATTTTGGGTGACGACGATATTATTTCTAAATATAAGAACGCATTTAAAGCTTTGACTAAACGCTCCATAGACCCGCCTAAACTTGTTTGTGCATCATGTGAACGACTTTGTTATAAAAGAAGTGTGTCTCAATTTAAAAACCTTAAAGCACGAATAGATACTCAAGAGTGGAGAGATTTAATGACGTATATAAAAAAACGGAATATTGATCCACAATTTATATGTAAATATTGCGAACGAAAGTTCCTTGACGCATCAATACCTGCGTATTGCGTTTTAAACAATTTGTTTGTAGATGACGTACCCGAAGAAATGTCATCTCTTAACACGTATGAAAAGATTCTTATACAAAGGGCTAAAGCATTTCAAACTGTTCTTAAAACTGTTCTTAAAACTGGGAACTGTTATTAACAAAAAGTTACCTGAAAGACAGATGGTAAAGAAAGTAAAAGGTAGAACATTTCATTTGCCATTACCTTTACAAGAGACGATAAACAAACTATGTTCTAATACTGATGCAATAAACGTAAATCATGAATTCTACATCTTAGTTAGAGGCATCCCAACAAAAACCAAAATTATTTGGGAAGAAATTGTGAATGTTAAAAAAGTATTCGATTCTTTAACGTGGCTAAAACGAAACAATCCTTTTTATAGTCATATTGTATTACCAAATACTCACGACGAATTGTGTTTAGAGAAATTGAATGATAATTTACAATTTCAGATTAATAAAACAGAGAATAACGAAGAGTGTGAACTGGATGAAGATGGTAACATATTAAATTCTGATTGTGAAATGAAAGAGACCAAAGATAATGTAGAAGTTATTTTAAATAACAAACATGGAGCAATGTTAACTCAGATTGTCGATGAAAGTGATGGTTATTACGAGCAATACACTGTATATC
>NW_011960388.1:0-2025 GCF_000949405.1 Vollenhovia emeryi | reverse complement strand
TAGTTAAGATGTTGTTTACGCGTCTATTTCGACTTTTCGGAACAGTGCGTCGATACGGGTTGTCGACCATACACTGAACTGTCGAAAGCGTTTCGAAATAGACCGAAAAGTCGAAATAGACGCGTAAACAACATCTTAACTAATATATGTTATTGCGAACAATATTACCTACAGCCCCAGTGGTCGAGCTGGCCCGCACGGATTGAGGGAGGTCCCAGGTTCGAATCCTGGTTGGGGTAATATTTTTCGCAATAAGAATTTTAATTGCCAGATACGGTCAATAAAAATCATTGATGTTGTTAATTACTGCTGGCGACTTTTAAGAGTATTCTTAATAGTTTGTTCAATAAACTTCCACGAAATAAGTTTCTCATTATAAAAAATATTATTTTTATAAAAATTGTTTCGAATCGCTTTTAGGGCATGTGGCGGATCAATAAAATAAGCAACTTTTTGTCCGTTAACAATAAAGTATGGAGAATTTTCTGTTACTTCCAACATTTTTGCTACTTGCATGAAATTTCCCCCCATATCAGTTACAAGTGCAATCACTTTATATCCAATTCCTTGTAGCTTTTGAATGGTTTGAATTATAATATTTTTTAATTGATTAGCAGAAATCGTAGAATTGAGAAAATAATACGCCAAAGGCTGTTTCCAATTATAACAAATTCCTTTAAACATTAAAACCGCAACGTTGCATGCAGGTAATCGAGATTTTCCTTCTCCATAATCTTCAAAACCTACTACTTCATCTAAATTTATATTATAATATAAATTTGTTTTTAATGATGCTTCGTCTATGCATAAAACACAATATTTATCCAGAGGAGAGTTTGAATTAATTAATTTTGTTTTTAAAATATCCAATATAAAATCATGTATGCCTGGAGAAATATTTAAATTTTGAATCATGCGTTGCAAAGTTTTTGGACTTGGAAGAGCAAACTGTTCGCATAAAAGCTTATAAGTTTTAGAGCCACTAAAATATAAATCTAGACAAAATTTTTTAAATTCTAAGGAATACCTTCTACTTTTAGATGGTTTATGATGCAGACGTACTTGAAACTTTATAAAATCTGCAATGGGCGATGGTACAAATCGATCCGTAACATTGCAATATTCCTCCAAAGTAAGTTTACTGACTATATTGCTTTTTTGTTGTTTTAATTTTTGTTGGAGTTTTAAATGTTGTTGTTTAAAATTTTTCAATTGCCTTTGCAATAAACGTATCTTCTTTCTGAATGCCTGTTTTCGTGGCGAATGACTTGTTAATTTAGCATCAGTTTGTATTTTTTTACTTTCTCTAATAAAGTCACTCTGTACTTGCTGATCCTTTTGTTCTTCTTGATTTATAATTTGACTCGAACTACTAGTTGCGGGTATATCTACAAAATAAATATAAATTTCTACATTAAGGCAGATCAAAGAAATAAAAAAAATAAAGTTAGTAACGTTTTTACCATCATTACTTGAAAATATCTGATTGTCGGAAATTAACACTGAATTCTGTATTAAATGATTATCTAATGGTATTGGAAATGCATGTGGCTGCAACCGGTTTTTTAAATCATTTAAAAACATAGATAATTCGAAATGATTTTCACAAACACGATAATTTTTATGTAAATTTTCTATTGAAGTTTCAATAGTACGCCCACAATTTCTTAACCATAAACTAGATCTGAAAAAATCCAAATATATATATAAATATGTTTACATAGCTAAGTACATAGCACAGTAAATAAACTTAGTAGTTATCAAATGAATTTTGTAACAAAAATTTAAGGTAAATGTTCACTTTAGGGGAGTCAGCTCCGATGACCTTGACCTTGACATATGTTGTCAAGGTTACCCTCCTCCCTTATGAAAAAATACACTCAATCATACGTTGACGGTCCGAAATAACCATCAAATTGAGTGTAAACCTTCATAATTGAGTGTTTCATGAAGGTTTACACTCAATTTGATGGTTATTTCGGACCGTCAACGTATGATTGAGTGTATTTTTTCATAAGGGCTGAG
>NW_011960387.1:0-2024 GCF_000949405.1 Vollenhovia emeryi | reverse complement strand
GTGCTCTGTGGACTAGAGAGCTGATTACCGAATTCTTTTGGGCGGGGTGATGGTGGGAGTTTGCGTGGAGGTATCGGTCCGTGTGCGTTGGTTTGCGGTAGACGTTGTGGCTTAGGGTGCCGTCTTCGTTCCTACGGACCATGACGTCCAGGAAGGGGATTTGGAAATCTTGTTCGGTCTCCATTGTGAATTGGATGTTGGGATGTTGGGAGTTGATGAAAGTGAGGAATTGAGGTAGAGTTTCCCTCCCGTGGTTCCAGATGACGAAGGTGTCGTCCACGTACCGGAACCATGTGGAGGGTTTTAGTGGGGCCTTCTTCAGGATTTCATTCTCGAAGTGTTCCATAAAGATGTTTGCGATGATGGGTGATATCGGGGATCCCATTGCTGCTCCCGTGGTTTTTTAAAAAACTCAGCCGCCATTGGCTGACCCCCCTCCCTCTGACTACCCCGCCCTCTGACTACCCCCCCCTTCCCCCCAAGAAGGAGTATAAAAGGACGAGCGCAACGCGAGGGAGCTCAGTATCAGAGTCTCCCAGCCCTGATGATGCAGACTGCAACGCCTGCGAAACGTCGGCACCACACTGCAAACGGACGCGGCAACCATCCGGAAGCCATGAAGACTAAAGAAGACAACAGCCGCGAAAGCCTGAAAGCCAAGAATACTTAGAATGATTTAATCAGATTATAAATATTTTTAAATACATTTGCAAATACCTATACGAGTATGTAGGGTGTTTTAGAATTTACGTAACAATAGTTAATGGCAGATTTTTAGATTATTTTGAGAAAAAAATTATAACATTAAAATGTTGAACCTGTAGTAGTTTTTAATTGAAAGATTAAAAAATAATTAATCAAATCATACCAAATTTATATGGCTAGTCTTTTATAAAAACAAGAAATATGTAAGACTAGCCATATAAATTTGGTATGATTTGATTAATTATTTTTTAATCTTTCAATTAAAAACTAATATAGGTTCAACATTTTAATGTTATAATTTTTTCCTCAAAATAATCTAAAAATCTGCCATTAACAATTGTTACGTGTTCGCGATTCTCTTTTGGGAGAGCTCGCTGGACCGCTGCGGATGGAAGCAGGGCTGAGAGGGCTTTGCGGCGAGAGACTCGGGGAACGGATGCATGCGTTAGAGGGTAGAAAATCACGTGATCGAACACTCTGGGCGTTTGAGTAAAATACCGTGTCACCGTTTAATAAATATAAAATGCTTACAGTTGAGAAGTCTATGACCTAGCGGAGGATGAGAAGTCGTAATTCACTTGCGCGATTCGATATTATTGATCGAGAGTCGGCCTCGTGAATGTAGATGTCCGTGAGCCGTGTCCACGCGGCGCCGGCGTGCGATGCGTGGTGAGCCTGAGCTGCCGTTGATGCTGTATCTAGAAATGTCCTGGATGATTCGCACTGCTGAAAGTTCACTACGTGTCCGCACTGAGTCTATTCTTCGATGAGAAAATGAGAAAGTCCACAAAAGAGCACTTGATAACTATCCGCACTTCAAGACGCGTGTACTACGTACGGTCGCTATGAGACAAAGAGCGCCGGTAACGTACGTGAAGTCGCGCGGTCGCCTCGCGTCGCGATCGGGCATGCGCGGGCAGCGCTCATGCGGCGCTGCACGATCTGACCTAGAGTTCCTAGAATACAGAGTCCGGCGATCTTGGTCAGAGCCCCTAAAAATGGCGGACACTTACCTGTGCGTTTTTCCTGCTCTTCTGCACTAGTGCAACGAACATAACCTATCAGCAGTCAACAGTATTCAATGAAATATTGAAAGAGAATAAGTCCGCATTGTGAAAGAATAAGTTCGTGCTTATATATCGATTATATTAAAAAAGAGTAAGTAATAAATATGACAAAATACTATAGTATTATAATAAATATAAATTACTGAAATTATACGTAAAGAGAAAAAGACATGTAAATATGATTCACGTTCTAATAGAAAACTTAATGTGTTATAAATATATAATAGAAAATGGAATAATATTTATGAATAG
>NW_011960386.1:0-2024 GCF_000949405.1 Vollenhovia emeryi | reverse complement strand
CAATTGACTTTTCGAACTCTTTGCCAGTGGTAATCCATCTATATTAATATTTATCAGAATATTATGAGAAACTTTATTTATATCTAAAACTCTCAATTGATCAATTAGGGCGTTTTTTAAACCGTAATGAAAATATTGACCCGGCGATACATTACGTAACATAATACTTTTTGGTGTATGTAAAAGTGTTCGTGAATCCAATGGAAGATCACGTAGTTCGCTAACATTTTTTATATTATTTAAAATCTTTAATAAAGCTCCTGTTGCCTGGTGATTATATTAAATCGATCTTATATTAAATCGACACACCCATTGCGTTAATTCTTTTTTAAAATTTGAATCGATGTCGATCGATGTCGATGGCATTGGTCCATCGATGTCAATCGATGTCGATGGCACTGGTCTATCGACGGCGATTCGACCAATCATTTCTGACTCGGTTACCTGTACAATATTTGAATTCAATACTTGAGATTTAATCTCCATTTCATTTGAAACGACCTGATATTCATTTTCGTAACCATCTGCTGCAGTTCCAATTTCTTTCGATGATGGATACATTTCATTTGAGCATGTTGAATTGCACATTTTATTAAGTCTCCGATTCTTTTGGCTTTTAGATAAATTTCTAAATGCTTTTCGTTTCAATATCTTAAAGAAAAATAGTCTAAAAGATTACATCCATACATAGATTATATACATTATCTCATTCAAATTAATTATGTATATATATATATATATGTAGGATTATTTAAAATGGTTGGTTTGGCAAGAACGAGAAGGATTTAGATGAAGTTCGAGATTTAATGTAACTTAAAGATACAAATAGAAAAAGAAAAGGAAGTCTCTCGACACTCGTTCAACTTTTACAATTAGCGCGATTCTCTCTCACACGCACGTCTGCTCGCTCTCGTTTCTCGCACACGACTCCCGAGTCCCTCTCTCTCAACGCTAACCGTCGCCGGCCAATGTCACCCGAGCAACGATCCGTTGTCAAACTCGACATCCTACATTCGGCCGTCCTGAAGGAACGGTCGCCTCGACCGTTCGACATTTTAATTGTCTTCTAATGCGCTTTCATAATCGTCGTCCTGCATCCAGGGTTTCATATAATCAGCCGCCGATGATGTCTGTATGGGACCTTCACTCTTGCCGATCTTGCGTAGGAGATAACGGTGGTTGCGCAAGACCTTTACGTCTTCGTATGGTCCGAGGTATTTATGCGCAAATTTAAGGTGAGGGCCCTTCTGAGTGCGCTTGAATGCAACTAGATCCCTCTCACGATAGCTCAAGGGTTTCTTCCTCTTTTTATCGTACGTTTTCCTATTCTCTTTTTGGATCCTCTCGATACTCTTTCTCGCCTCCGCTCGCAGCTCCCTCCGATCATCGTCGAACGACATGACGATCTCATCTTCAAGCAGTGCCTTAAGATTGAGATTATCCTTGGCACGCGGATGAACGCCCAGCAATACTCGAAAAGGGGTCATTCCGATACTTCTTTGCACCGTTGCATTTAGACACATTTGTACAGCATTTAAATGCTTGTTCCACTCACTTGGCTTAGGGGCCGATAGTTTAGTTAGTAACGGTATGAGCGTGCGATTTACACGCTCAACCTGACCGTTCGCTCGGGGCACTCCCGTGGTGATCAGCTGATGCTCTATGTTCTCTGACTGACAATACTCTGCAAATTCTTTCGATGTGAAAGCCGCACCTCTGTCGGATACAATTCTTCTCGGACTACCGAATGTGTATGACTGTCTCCGCAGTCGCTCGACTGCTTCCGCTGCGCTTGTCGATTTAGTCGCGTAGAGCCAAGTGAACTTGGAGAATGCATCCACTACTACAAAAATATGAGCGTAACTCTTTTTTGTTGACTGCAAGGGGCCCAAATGGTCAACATGGAAAGTATCCAGCAGTGTATCTCCTTTACCAATCGGGCTCAGAAAGCATTCGGATTTTCCATGCTTTCTCTCCGCTAATATGCATGGAATGCAATTTCGTAAAACGCCTTCGACCTTGGG
>NW_011960385.1:0-2024 GCF_000949405.1 Vollenhovia emeryi | reverse complement strand
GACAAAGAAACAGTCTGTTGAAAGGTGTCATTTATATTTTATAACTAAGCATAACAAAATATAATGAAATTTTTGTTTTAGCAATACTTGTGCAAAGCAAATTTGTAAATTTAGTATAAAATTTTTTAAACTTCTAAGTATTTTGGAGAGATATTAAATTACAATATTACAAATGTTTTCTTTACTGAAAATTTTGCTATAATAAACCGAAACTGTTATACATATATAATAAAATGTTTGCGAATTACTGATCATGTCACTCTTATGTAACTGACTGTTGATTAGTTTTTCTGATTTGTAGCCCTTTTACAAGGTAAACGACAATGCAAAATGGTTATCAGTGTCGAAACAATTACAACTGCTACAAAATCGCATATAATTTGACTAGCATTTAAATAAATGAAGAGTAAAATGTGGATTGATGGCGAGCGTGGCGCAGTGAAATGCTTATTAAACAAATGAACGATAAGATCCGAGTTTAAATCCAATTATGGACATCGCTGGTTTTTTGGACGCCAACTCTCGGAGGATGTGATAACCACCATAAGTATTCTATCACACATAACCCTTTGAGCACCCTGGCCCTCCGGGTTTGGAGTTGAGCATTGTTCGAGTTACAGTCGCTTCATCCGCCTGGACAAAGCCCTATCCGAATTTAGAATTATCGGAACGCCTCAAGCGTCCGGTACGCGCATAAGTCTCATAATTATCAAAGCCGCGAGCCCGTAGATAAGGAAGCGGGATGCAGTCTTGGAAGGGATCACACAATCATGACACAATATTCCCGCGTTACACACCCACTTGCTGAGGCATAAAAACCCTTCGAGTTAAGGGAAAAGCCCGAGCAAGCGTACCCTTTATTAGATCTCCACGCCTAGCCGCCGTATTGGCAGCGTAGGCCCAACTCGCCTCACACATACACATTCGTCGGATTACAATCGCAGTCGCCTTTACCTTGAGCACCGGCTCAACGCGCGGTAACCGTCTCTCAGCGCGACCGAAATGGCTACCGAAGCCCGGAATGGCGGGTGCCGTTACAAAGCGACACCGCCCCCCCCTCGCAGGTATGAACGCGCATCGTCCCGCGCGAACTGTCGCTACGCGTAACCGTAATGGCCGCGATGGCCCGAAATGGCGGCGCGTCGCCGCCGGTCGACACCGCGCCCCTTTCCCTCGGAATCATCCGTCGTCCCGTTTCCCTCGGAGATCTCCGTCGTCCCGCTGCCGTCGGAGATCTCCGTCGTCCCGCTGCCGTCGCGGAAGGCCCGCCGAGCCGCGCTTATTCGGCGGCCGGCGGTGAGGGAGGGGGTGCGGCTGGCCCCGCCGCAGCCCCCCTTCCCCCTGCCGGGCAAGGCCCGCATCCACCCCTTCCTAACAGCGAGACGAGCGCACGCAAGGTACCGCGGCAGAAGCCCCGTATGGCCGTCGCCGCCCCCGCGGACGCCCCACAATTACCTTTGTCCTTCCCAATATTCGCTCGCTCGCAACTGCGCCTCTCGGCGCGCCGGTCGGATCCGCACCGTCGACCGGGTCGCAAGGCGCTCGCCTTCTCCCGGTGGCTTAATCCGTCCTATCTTCCGGGCAGAAGCCTGGCAAAGGCGAGATCGCCTGGGCAGGGTCCCCCCGTCCCTCCGTCGTTGTGTAGTGGACGATGGTCGCTCAGCCTCCCGCGCTCGTAGGCTGGCTGGCGCAGGATCTGCAGGCACTCTCCACCGTCCTCTCGACCGCCCTCCCGCAACCGCTGCTTGGCTGTCGCAGGGTCCACGGGCCTTCCCGATGATCCTCTTCCTTTCTCCCGAATCGCACTGACACACGACCGTTGTTCTTCACGGTCGCACTGCACTGACTACTGTCGCCGACCGGAAGACAAAGTCGCAGAAGCGGCGACTCGCGCGCCGCGCTTGCCCCCGCTCGCTCTCCGCGCACGCGCAGCCGGCGCCGCCGAGCACTTACGCTATGCCCGTGGCAACGCCGCTCCGCCGGTAACACGGCCAATACAAATCGTGGTTCATTCGCCGCGAACA
>NW_011960384.1:0-2024 GCF_000949405.1 Vollenhovia emeryi | reverse complement strand
AGTTGTAGCTCTGAAAAGAGCTGTTTAATTTAGTAAGTGCTCAAAATGAGCCCACGTCCGCTTCAACGCAAGCTTCTGCACGGTGGATAATATTTTCTCTAGTGCGTCGCATCATCGCTCTGTCTATTTTTTCACATGCTACTATTATTTTTCCTATTGCGTCCTCCGGTGACACGGATTGTGTTGAGTACACCATTTCCTTGAGATGACCCCAAAGAAAGAAATCTAACGGTGTCAAGTCAGGTGATCTGTCAATAAACATTATTTATACTACCTTCTTACTCTTTTTTTATTTTGTAAAATTATTTTAATTAGATTTTTAAATTATATTTTGTACCACGCGGGCTCTCTTGTCGGTTCGTGCTGTGCTATTCATCATCCGGAATAATGTTCGTTTAGGTAACGCGTAACTCGTCGATATTCGTGAAGAGGTGCTCCGTTCTGTTAAAAATATAATACATATGTTGTTTTTGGATTAAAGGGACATCCTCCAATAGATTCGCAACAAATTTTCTATAAAATGCGCGTAATTTTTGCTCTGAATAAAATGTATTTATTGTATTTATTGTATTTATTGTATTGATAATTATTGTATTGATAATTATTTTACGAATTTTATTTACAGTCAATCTACTCGGAAAAGACTGGGTCCTATTATATGATTTTCCAGGATACCAACTCGTACGTTTTGTTTCCATCTTTGCATCCATGTTACGCATGGGTTAATAACGTTCTAATATGTATTATGATAATCAACCCAAACGCGTAAATAAGGACTCATCGGTTCACAATATGTTTGCCAGGAAATTATCGGCTGCATTGTTACATTGAAACCAACGACAAAAATTTTATTTAGCACTGTAATTCTCCTCATTTAATTCTTGCGTTTGTAGTGTAATGATATGTTTGCAAATTCTCTCCTTTCCATATTTTAGAATTAAAATTGTGTGAACACTAAATTCATGCGTACTTACGGTTGGATCTTGCTGAATAGTTTTGAACACTGCCTCTTCTATTTTTATATTTCGCACAATTACGACCGACGTTCATTCATGGTTTCGATAATAGCAGCGAGTCATATTCCTAAATTCTTATTTCTTTCGAAAACATACCTGGTTGAGGTAATAATTTTCGCTATAACTTATTTACAGATTATTTAAAAAAAATGTTTAATTAGCATCATTAGCTTACTAGGACTGCGTTTAAGATCGAAGTTATCGGAGCGCAGTTTGCTAGGTTGAGAAAAGATGTAAGAAAAATATAATTTATAGGCACTGAGATCCAGCTTGACCGTAAACGGTATATTAATATTACCTTTTTAAAAAAAGGTAAAAAAAAGCACCAAGTATAAGCTCCAACGACCGAATATATTTTGTTACTCTATCTTTTTGCATCTCTACAAAAATATCTTCACTACAAAACTATCTTCTCTACAAAAGTAATGATATCATCAAATGGCATCAACTAAACTAAATAGTTTTAAACGTGGTGGGGCGATGATTGAAGTGGGGGCATGCCCGCCGGCTGGGCGCCCGCGGACGCCCGTTGCCCGCGGTTTAGACAATCCAAAAATACCTTTTAAAAAATATTGTCTCTACAAAAATCTTCTCTACAAAAGTATCTTCTCTACAAAACTATCTTCTCCACAAAAGTAATGATATCATCAACAAATTACGCCAAATATAACAATGGATATTTATATATGTATAACGCGTATCTTTCTTCTACCGTAACCATTCAATAAATACATCTCATTCGGCCAATAACGTATCGACAGCACCGATGAAAAGAATAGCAACTGTTTAGAAATTTAGAAACTCTGTATCTATTCAGGTAAATTAAGGCCTGTGTCCATGATGCTAGTACTTGGTCCAAGTTCTAGTTTTGAGAAATGCGTAGCCAATCAACTTGCAGCTTTTGTAGAACAGCTATATTGATTGGCTACATATTTCGCTGAATTAGAACTTGGACCAAGTACTAGCATCATGGACACAGGCCTTAATTTACCTGAATAGATACAGAGT
>NW_011960383.1:0-2023 GCF_000949405.1 Vollenhovia emeryi | reverse complement strand
TGTCACGCGTTTTTCTAAGTTCGCGGGGCGCGACGAAGAAAGAGGCGACTCCGATGGCCGATGCGCGGCCGTCGCCGTTCCGGGCCGATCACCGGAACGGAAGCAGCGAACGAGGCTAAGTTGGGCGCCAGACGCGCCCGCGGGCAGCGTCGAATATGCCTCCCCGAGACGACTCCTCGCGCGGGATCGGCGGCGTCGATCCGCTCGACGCGCGCCGCGAATCCGCCTCCTCGACGCGACAAGGGCCGGCTGCTCGATACCGTCGGCAGAGTGGCAGGATCCCGTAATCACGGGCCCGCGGGAACGGGTCGGGACGGGACGCGACACACACACACAAGCTTGTACGAGCACACGAAATGATCTCGACTCGGATTAAGAAATTAACATAGGCGGTTTAATATCGTGAATACAGACAAGTCAACGAGAGAACCGAATCGGCCCGGGGCCTCCGCTGAGGCGAATTCACGATCCGGCGGTCCCTCGAGCCTCCCCGCGGGAGGCTGCTCACGTCCGCGACACGTGGTCCGCGGCCGACACCCGGCGTGCCGGTCCGCCGCGAAAGACTTCCCCGGTGCGGAACAAACGGCGCCCGCCCGAGCAACGGCGCACGGGGCGTCCGTTCTACTCTCCCCGCCGAGGTCGCAACAACCGATACCCGCCCGCTACGATCGCCCGATAAGCCCACGGCCGTTCCCTGGGAGCTCCCGCGCTTGGCACCGTCGTTCCGCTCGCGAGACGAGATGGCCGGCTCCTGCTCCCCCTTGGAGCGGATGCCCTACGGCCCGGAACACTAAACGAACGCGGCGCGGTGACAGAACGCGAGCTAACCCCCTCGGATGCACGCGGCCTTCACATAAAAAGATATTCCTTCGAGGGCCACCTCACCGGTACGTCCTCTGGATCCCGGCGCGGTCCCGGTCGGCACTCTCTTCCTCGTCGTCTCCACGGCCTCGGCACGTGATCGGCCCCGGTACCGCCGACTCGCACGCACTATATTTCGCGAAGCTATCGGGTCGAGGATCCGCGAACGAAAGCGGAAGATCCGGCGCGAGCGGGTCGATCACCCGATCGCTCGTTACGATCGCGAAAAGGTGCTGCGCAAGATAGCGGCGCCGCGGATCCGCCAATCAGGGGGCCGCTCGCCCGGCGTGTCGCCGGGTCCGCAGGGGCGCGATCGCCGTCCACGCGCTTCCTGGCGCGAAATTCGCCCCGCGCGGCTCGCAGGGCCGGGGCGGTCGATCCTGGGCCCGCTCTCCGACGCGCTGGTCCTTCGGCTCCGCCGATCCGGCTGACTTTCCGGGGACCTCCGTCCGTGCTCGCCCCTCGGCTCCTTGTCCGGCCGGCGCCTTGTCTCTCGCCCCTCAGGGGCGACTCCGCGTGCTCGGGCCCCAGGCTCCGGGGCGGCTCGGCCCCTCGGCGGTCATCGTCCGTCGGCGTCCCTCGCCCGCGCCCCTCGACTCGCCCCGCTTTCCGTCTAGCCCCTCGGCTCCTCCGCGGCCGCCGCTCGCTGGCCTCTGCGCGCTCTCGCCCCTCCGCTCCCTCCTTTTCTCCTCCCGTGCTCGACTCCTGGCTCCGCTGTCCGCTGGTCTTCCAGGATGATCCGGTCGGCTCGGTGACGCTCAAAGGGCGCGATACAAAATAAAAAGAAATTCTCGGGTAAGCGGGCAAGTAAGAAAAAGGCGTGTTTGCGACCCCGGGAGGTTTCCCTACGGCCTTGCGCGGATCCTCTCTTCCCGGGCGGACCGACACCGCGCCTTGGGACGGCAGCGGGGAGCTGGCACGCGGCAGCTAATCCGCCACGTCACAGCACACTTTCAAGAAACATCGTGCAAAATTAGATTTCGCTCCTAAACGTTCCTCTATGAGGAAGCAATGTGCAAATTTCTAATTTGCACACTTTCAAAAATAATTGAAAAAAATTAGACTTCGCTCCTAAACCTTCCTCTATGAAGAAGCCATGTGCAAATTTCTAATTTGCACAATTTACTTTACTTTACTTTACTTTAAATTAATTTACATTTTT
>NW_011960382.1:0-2023 GCF_000949405.1 Vollenhovia emeryi | reverse complement strand
TTTGCGACGGAACTTCTCTTACTCTTTTGTATTTTCTCCGCCCTCCCGTTATACTCGGACGGACGGGTGTTGCCGTCCCGCTCTCGCGGTCGCGCGCGGGTCTTAAGGCGACGCGCGCCGACGACGGGGAGTACGGTCGCCGGGCGCGAGAAGCGCGGGATGTGGACGGATCGGGTCGTCGGCAAAAACCAAAAGGGGAAGATGATAACGCGCCGGAAAGGAGCGGGATCTCGGTAGCTCCGCGCGTACCGTGACGAAAGCCGAAGGCCCGACGCGAAAAACGAAGATTGGGCGCCAGACGCGGTCTCTCACGCGTCACGTCGCGATATTCGCCAAAGTGCGCGAACGACAAAGATCGGCCCTCGCCACGGGCAGGCTAGCTCGCCTAACGGTAGAGGGGCTGGGCGGTGGTTGACGCCAACCGCTTCCAGAGGTCACGGGGCTAACGGACTTTACACGACGGACGGGACACACGAAGGGAGACGAACACGAAAAGAAAACTCGGAAAATAAGATAGATAAAATCGGGTTTAATAGAAGGCGGCGTTAATAAGCCGGTAGAGTGGCCGCGATAACGGGCGGCGTCGCAAGCGGAAATAATACAAGCCCCGGGATCGGGGAAACGACTCGCCGCGATCTTCGATGCGGCGGGAAAGGATCCGGCGCTAACTCGACGGCAGGAATTCTCCGACGCTCTAAACCTTACTCGACGGACCCGGGCGCACTTACGAGAATCTAGTAGACAGACACGGACGCACTTACACGAATTTCGGGACGAACGGGACGAATCCCGTCGCACACGCAACCCTCGGCCGGGGCGCTTCGCCCGCGAGACTGGGTACTCGAACCGGCGAATCGGCTCGCCTCACAACGACGTGCAACTTTCCCGTCGGGCCGTCCCCGACGGCTAACTACGCCGAGCGTTCGGCTCGTTCCCGGCCGCGCCGGCCGCGCGGGTCGGCAGGGGATCCCGCTCAGGACGCACCGTCCTCGCGGCACCCGCCACCGACAGCGGCGGAGGCGGCACGGGGTATAGCTAACTCACACTCACACCGCCGTTCGCACTTCTTCGCTCGCCGCGACCCTACGGCGACGTACCCTCGCGCCACGCATGCACGCGACACCCCGCGGCATGCGTACCCCGCGTGATCTCGCGCGACGCAACCCTCGCGCCGCGAATCTCCAGATCGGCGAAAAATGCACGCGATCGCGAGACTCGACGCAAACACACACACACTCGAACACTCACGGCTGAGACCTGTGCCCTGCAGGCTCCGGGGGACCGCGGCTGCTTGTCGCCGCGACCGGGACACCCAACGAAACTCTAAAGCCAACGGGCCGTAGCCCGGGCGACACCAAACGCGAAACCGTCCCGGCGGCGACAGAACAACGCGGGCCCGGACGCGATCGTACGGGGCGAAACGGACGGAGGAGGATCTCACCGGCACTCTCGGCTCTCCCGGGGTCGTCAGGCGGCAACGGCTCGTCCTGGGCTCTCTCGGGGACTCGCCCTTCGTGGCGGGAAAACGGCGGGAGCGGCAACCGGGGTCCTCACTCTTACACAGTTCGCAACAGGCTCTCCCGAATTTTCCGCGATCGCGGGTCGATAGTTCGGGGCCTCCCCCCCCCGCGCGCGCGGCAGCTCGCGCGTCGCGCGTGCCCCGCGGCCAATCGCGCGACGGCACGCGACAACGCCGGCCGCGATATTTTCTAAATCGGGCGCAGGTGCCCGCGGTATCGCCAAATCCTCCCGCGGCATTTCCTCGATAGGGCTGTCGCAGCGGCTCCCCCGCTGGCGCCCCTCAGGTAGAGTGCCACGGGCCCTGGTCTCTCTTTCTCCCGGCTCGCTGCTCCGCGTTCTCGGCTCTCGCTCCGCATGCCCTTCCGCCGTGCTCGCCGCGGAATTCGCCCGTCAGCCGGGCCTCTCCTCTCTCCCGCCGTCCTCTCATCCGTCCGTACTCACACGCTCGTTTTTCATGATAACCGAAAAAAAAACAAATAATCAGAATAACGTCGGAATTTCC
>NW_011960381.1:0-2022 GCF_000949405.1 Vollenhovia emeryi | reverse complement strand
ACCAGCCGCGGCGGCCACATGTCCGAAATCATATTCAAACATTAATGGCATAAAATTATCTTTCAAATAAAGTCACATTCGTGGCCATTAAATTGTTTTTCTGTGTTTTATTTAAATTCAAAGTTCTGTACCTCGAAATGAAACACCCTTTACAATACATAAAAAAGTATAAATGATAGTATTTAAAGAATATTTACCTCCAAATTCATGTATTTTTACTGCTGCCGAGATCCAATCTTTCTCTTTAAGTTTCTTAATGATCCTTTTCATGGACAATGCACTTTTTATTTTACATAGAGGCCACCGTATTTGAACAATGGTTTCATTGTCAATGGTACTTTGCAAACATACATCGTCGAATTTGGTTTTTAACCAATCTCTGTATCCGACGGCTACAGAGTCTTTTCTTCATTCACAAACTCCACCAAAATACAATGAGCGTTGTCCATCTTACAAAACTATTACGACTATAAATTTTACGCGTAAACGCTTCAGCTACCACGAAAAGTCGTATGTCGTCTTCTCTTTATATAGCACTCCCTGCCAAACGACCTTTCTTCTTAATCTTTACGGCACTGTTACCCGACGACGGGGCTTTACACGGCCATTATGCAGATTCGGATATTGCGTAGTTCGAATTATACAGGGTGTGTCCTAATACCCGTATCACCCGTAAATGGCAGATAGACCGGGGCAAACTGAATAGAAAAGTCCTATACCATTTTGCAAAATTCGCAATAGTTATCGAGAAATTAATTTTAATGTCTGAGCGAATGAGAGCGTAGACGGTGGAAGGCCGGACTCGGCAGGCAACGGTGGGGCATCATCTAATAGCGAGAGGTGGAGCGACGCGCCGAAAAAAAGTTGTCACGCAGCGAGCGGCGAGTTTCAGTAAACACTCCCCGCTCGCCCCTCACCGCTCGCCGTTCGCCGCTCGACGCCCGGCTCTCGCCCCTTGCCCCTCCCCCTCGTCCTTTACATGTGGTCGAGCGTTATCATAAAGCAATATGCATATTGCAGGTTGCTTAAAGCGTAATTGCTGGTGCATTTCCTCCATCTGAGAACAGTATTTTCCGGCATTAATGATTTTACCAGTACCGGGATTCTGTAACTTGCTATCGACGTTTTTCGGTATCGAAATTAACTAGCGACAGCAAAGACGTTAAAAGCACAACTTTCATAGGTTGGTTAACGATACCGAAAACAATCAATAACAAGTCACAGAATCGCCATACAGGTTTCAAGAACGAATAATTAATAATGCCAGCTCAATAGACGTGGAGTTATTACTGCTTCATGATAACGTTCGACCGTATGTTTCAAGAACAACAGTTTAGAAATCTAGAAATTATACGAGAGTTGCAGTATGAAACTCTTTTTATTTGCTCGTTTACAAGTTACTAATTATTTAATATTGCTATTTTAACATAGGGTCTTACCGGAACTGAGACAAATAATAAATCATTCAAAAACTATTAAAACCAATGCTAAAAATTATATTTTTTGTATCATGTTTTTCAAACGTGTAAAAGTTTTCTGCGAAGTTTTAAAACGATTTGCTTGCTCGTTTTGCAATTATTATTAAGAAAGCGCTATGATCATCAATTGACGCGATATCGACGACGGAACGTGACAACGCCGCATCCCGACTTAATCTTTCAAGCTAAAAAATTTTTACATTTTCATTAAACTCAAATTCTATTGACAATAAACAATACTTTAAAATATGATTTTATTAAAGGTAGGAAAGCAGAAACGGCCAATGCGAGCCCACAGCAGGTGTCCGTGCGAAATTGTCAATGTTTTTGCTTCCTCATAGAGGAAGCTTTGTTTTCATGCGAAATTTTTTTTTGGGTTTTCTATGCCAATGGGTTTAGTATAATCTAAAAACTGCAAAAAACACACTAATTTAAAAAATGTGTGTGTGTGTGTGTGCGTGCGCAATAATTGTTATCGCTCCCACCTTCGCAATTTTCGAGATATCCACCAAAAAACACTTTTTTCCAAAATGTCTGTGTGTGC
>NW_011960380.1:0-2022 GCF_000949405.1 Vollenhovia emeryi | reverse complement strand
TCCGTCTCCTCTCTCCTTCCTCTCTCCAAATCCACTACTCTTCACAATTTTCTTCTTCCGTCGCTCTATACGTCCGCTCACTTTCACTGTCGTGTCGCCACTCCTCAACTACTTGTTACTTGTTAACATATTCGTATTAAATTGTATATAAAGTCATTTCTGTTAAAAAGTGCCTGTGGTTTTTACATTTGTAAAGCAGCGCTTGGCGGTTGTCTAGATCATCTTTGACTGTTGTCATTTCGTGACGCACGAGTAATGAGTCTTGTTGGCTGTGAGCTCTATTAATTATGAATTACTTGTGTGATTAAATTCTGTTCAGAATTATTGTATTTGTGTAACTAGTTACCTGTGGTCAGTGGTAGTAATGGACTTTTTGATCCAGTAACGGTACGCAGTGTGTTTTCTCGGACTGGTGTTAATGTCTTGACGATCGAAACCACAATGACAAATCGGTGTCTGTCGATATGTATTTATTTGTGATTTCGAGTCGTTAGTTTAGTTACAAACAGTAACCAAACTATAAACGACACAAGTGTGCGTATGTTTCCCCTATTAATCGGCATGTATCGATGCCTGTCGATACATGTCGATTTTTAGTTAATCTAGTGTCTTCAGTTTTTCTATCGCCGTTACATAGGAATCTGGGAGACCTTTCGTGTCCGTCTGCAGGTTCAGACCTTTGTCTTGTACCGATTTGTCATTGTGGTTTCGATCGTCAAGACATTAACACCAGTCCGAGAAAACACACTACGTACCGTTACTGGATCAAAAAGTCCATTACTACCACTGACCACAGGTAACTAGTTACACAAATACAATAATTCTGAACAGAATTTAATCACACAAGTAATTCATAATTAATAGAGCTCACAACCAACAAGACTCGTTATTCGTGCGTCACGAAATGACAACAGTCAAAGATGATCTAGACAACCGCCAAGCGCTGCTTTACAAATGTAAAAACCACGGACACTTTTTAACAGAAATGACTTTATATACAATTTAATACGAATATGTTAACAAGTAACAAGTAGTTCAACGCTGAAGATGACCCAAAAAAAGGGCTCGAAACGTTCGTAGGTAGAATCCTAAGGTAGAAATAATTTATAGAGATTAAGCTTAATACACGCGTACTAAAGAATTTTAATGTAACAAACTTATATATTTATTTATTATCCTTTGGAAATTAGACTCTCATTGTCCTTCATCACATGATTATAAAAATAAATCATAGCATCTGTTAAAAATAAAACATTTAAAAATAAATTTTTTAAATATTTATTTAAATGAAAAGCGCCGATTTTCTGATAAAGATGATTAAGCAAGTATGAATGGAAGGAGACATACCGGAAGAGGAGCACACAGTGGTGCCACTGTATAAAAGAGGAGATAAAGAGAATGTGAGTAACTACAGAGGCATATCACTACTATGCTCGGCGTATAAGATATACGCAGAAATCCTGAGAAAAAGGTTGGAGACAGAATTGGAGGAGAAAGGAGTTATTCCGGAGAGCCAAGCAGGTTTCAGAAGAGGAAGGTCCACGATGGACAACATCTTTATACTGAATCACATAATAAAGAGAGAAAGAGGAGAAGAAGATAGGAAGATATTGGCATTATTCGTGGACCTAAAAGCAGCTTTTGACAATGTGGATAGGAGGAGATTATGGGAGATAATGGAGAAAAAAAGGATAAATAGCACTGTGATAGATCGGATAAAGAAGATTTACGAGGAAACAGCGGTAACGATAAGGACTAAGGAAGGATACACCAAGGAATTCTTTACAAGCAAAGGAGTAAGACAGGGGTGTGTGCTGAGTCCAACCCTCTTTAATTTATACAGGGTGTCTGATGCAAAAGTAGCCAACTTGAAAATAGTGGTAGATTGGGTTAAACGAAGGAGAAATGTCATGTGCCACGGTACAAAAGTAATAATAGTTTTCGAATAATTAATTTACACGTTTGAGCGAATGAGGATGCAGGAGACGGTAGGCCGGACTCGGAAGGCATTTAAGAAAATCG
>NW_011960379.1:0-2022 GCF_000949405.1 Vollenhovia emeryi | reverse complement strand
ATCAACTGATGGGCCAACTACCTCTGCCTCGGGTCACACCCTCACGTGCATTCACGCATACTGGCATCGATTATGCTGGACCACTCACACTCAAAACATGGAAGGGAAGAGGAGCCAAAACTCATAAAGGATGGATTTGTGTGTTTGTCTCACCACATCTGCAGTTCATTTAGAAGTTGTTTCAGACTACTCAACGGACGGATTCATCTCAACGTACAGAAGATTTGTCTCAAGAAGAGGCATCCCTCATTCATTGTACTCTGACTGTGGCACAAACTTTGTCGGAGCAGAGAAATCACTCCAGACATTGTTCACAGAGAGTTCTCAAGACAACCGGCGCATCTCATCTCTGCTTGCTCAAGATCGCACTCAATGGATTTTCAATCCACCAGCTGCTCCACACATGGGTGGCAAATGGGAAGCAGTGGTAAAATCACTCAAACACCACTTGCGTCGTACCATAGGAGAGACGTTGCTCACATTCGAAGAAACGACAACCCTGCTTGCTCAGATTGAAGCGATCTTGAACTCACGACCTCTCGAACCACTCAGCGACGACTCAGATGACATCTCAGCGCTCACCCCAGGACATTTTCTCATCGGAAGTGCTCTCACATCAGTACCGGAGCCATCACTGAAGGACTTAGCAACCGCAAGGTTATCCCGATGGCAATTCATACAACAGCGAGTACAGCAATTTTGGTCTCAATGGTCAGCTCAATATCTGCAACGACAACAAGCAATCTCGAAGTGGCATCACCCATCCAACGACATACAAGTGGGCACATTGGTTCTCATCACCGACGAGAGGCTCCCGCCATGTAAGTGGCCATTAGCCAGAGTCTCCACCCTGATGCCAGCCAAGGATGGACTCACCCGCGTGGTGACCCTGAAGACACCCACGACGACACTCACCAGACCAATCACCAAGCTGGCACCGCTGCCCATTGCTCATCAAGGCCAAGCTCAACATCCGTAGGAGTGGACTCATCATCAACCTCATTGCTGATGGCGGGCGGAAATGTTTGAGATTCCCCCAGTTATCTCAATTGAACTGCCCTCGCCATCTCACGGTTATTCGCGAGGCCCAGTGGTACCGCGCGCGCGACCGCGCGACCGGGTAACGAGCACGTGTCGGGCCCGTGAACATGGCTCGCGGGCTTGCGCGCAAGCTCACAGAGCTCGGTAGTCGTGTGAAAGCAGCCGTAATAAGCTGTGGTAAAAGTTCGCATCGGCTGACTGAATTATCGTGCTCGCGCTCAAGTGCTATCTCAGTGCCATCTCACATTGACAATTCCCAGATAGCACACATAGTTCTATGAATATTCTTTTGGAGTGCAAATATTCTTAATTTCAGAATATTCCAATCGAATATTCTATAAATATGTATAGATTATTACAATTAGAAATCGTATATTCATAACAAAGAAGAACGTTCTTAGAATATTCGTCGAGAATGTCTTTGGAATATTCGTTCAGAATAATTTTTGAATATTCATCGAGTTTATGTATTGCACATTGTTTATTGTGTAATACACTTATCTTATGCAACAGGCAGTGAAACCATGGTGATTATACCATATATAACCGACACGTTATATTCGATAGATTATTCTATTCACATTCGAAAAGATTTATAGTAGTGCCAGTCGAATGTTCCATGAACATAAGATAAATTGTATATAAGAATGTCCTATGAAATATTCCAAACAATCTTGAAGAATATTCTTATAATGTTCATAGGAGTATCTTGTGCTATCTGGGCAGCAACGCCATCTCGGATACGTGTTTCCATTGTCCGGTCTCCATCAGGGTGCAAACTTATAGAGCGGAGCGGTGTAGGTACGCAGAAAATCGCGGAATGAGAGTCTTGACCAATCACGAGGGTTCCACTGTTTTCGTGATTGGCCAAGATCTCGTTCCGCGATTTTCTGCGTACACCGTTCCGCTCTATGAGTTTGCACCCCAGTCTCCATATCTTCGTTTAGTGGCTTCATCTCTTTGTCAACATTGCTTGATCTG
>NW_011960378.1:0-2022 GCF_000949405.1 Vollenhovia emeryi | reverse complement strand
CGGAAATAGACGGAGAAAAAAAGGAAAGAGAAGAAAGAAAAAGAAACGTTATAATAAAAGGGGTAAAGGCGAAGAAAGAAGGGTGGGAAGGATTAAGGGAGGAGGTAGAAGAGATAGTGAAGGAAACAGGAGCGAAAGTAAGGATAGATGAAATAAAGAGAGTAGGGAGGAGAAATGAAGAAGGTAAAGAAATTGTAATGGTCAGGTTCGCAAGCGTAGGAGACAAAATTGAGGTGATGAAAGGAAAGAAGAATTTAAAAGAAAGAAACGAATGGATAAGAGACGATTTGACGGAAAAGGAAAAGAGAGTGGAGTGGAAAATTAGAAGAGAAGCGGAAGGAAAAAGAAGGGAGGGACAAAGGGTAAGGGTGGGATATATGAAAATGTGGGTAGAGGGGAAACTATGGAGGTGGGACGAGGAAAAGGACGAGTTAATAGAGGGACAGGAGATAGGAATTAGAAAAGAAAGAGAGGGGAATGAGTTTTTCTAGAAAGGAGCAGGAGGGGGGGAGAGGAAGAGGAAGAGAAAGAAGAGAGACAGAGAAAGGTTAGGAGAAGAAAAAAGGAAAAGAAAGGAGAAGTAAAGAGAAAAGAGGAATACAAGATAGGTTTCTGGAATGTTGCAGGATTAATGAATAAAGATAAGGACTTCTGGGAGGGAATAAGAAAATGGGATATAATTTACATGAGTGAGACATGGGTGCAGAAGAAAGGGTGGGAGAAGGTGAAAAGGTGGTTACCAAAAGGATATAGATGGGAGATACAAGAGGCAGGGAAAAAGAATAAAAAAGGTAGAGCGATAGGAGGGATAGTAATGGGAAGAAGGGAGGAAACAGAGATAGAAGGGGAAGTAGAGGAAGATGAGGAAGAAGGAATGATGATCATAAAGGTAAAAATAGGAAAAGAATGGTGGAGGATAATAGGAGTATATGTGAACAAGAATTTAGATAGGAAAATAGAGAAGCTAAGAAAATGGATGGAGAACAGGGAAGAAGGGGTAAAAACACTGATAGGTGGAGACTTTAATGCAAGGACGGGGACCGGAGGAGGAGGAGAGGAAGGGGATGAGGAAAGGGTGAGAGGAAGAAAATCGAGAGATGAGAAGAGTAATGGGGAGGGAAGGAGATTATGTAGATTTTTAGAAGAAATGGGATGGTCAATAATGAATGGAAATACAGAGGGGGATGAGGAGGGAGAGTGGACATATACAGGCGGAAGAGGAGGAACGGTGATAGATTACGTGGTGGGAGATAGAGAAACAAGAAGAAGCGTGAAAAGGTTGTTGGTGGAGGAGAACACGGAGTCGGATCACCAACCTTTGACGGTATGGGCGGAGGGAGAGAGGAGGGAGAGGGGGAGAAAAGGAGGGAAGAAAAAAAGGAGGGGGAGAGGGATATGGACAGAGGAAGGGAGGAGGAAATTTATAGAATATTGTGGAAGGAGTGAAGGAGAGGGAGGGATGGTAGGAGAGGAGTGGGAGAGGCTGAAAGGAAGGGTGAGGGAGGCGATAGAGAAGGTGGAAAGGGAAATGGGTGGAGTTAGGAAAAAAGGATGGTGGGATGAGGAGTGTAAAGAATTAAAAGAAAAAGTGAAGGAGGAGTTTAGAAATTGGAAAAGGAAGGGGGGAGAGGGGGAAGAATATAAGTTAAGAAAGAAAGAATATAAGACATTATGTGAAGAAAAGAAAAGGAAGGAAAGGGAGGAATGGGAAAGGGAAGTAGAAAAAATAAGAACGGAAAGGCAGGTATGGAAGGTGGTAAGAAGAGAAAGGGGGGGGGAGAAAAGGAGTAGAGCAGGGGATAAGAATAGAGGAGTGGGAAGGATATTTTAAGGAAATGCTAGGGGGAGTGGAATGGAAGGTGAGAGAGGAGGGAGAAAGAAACAATGGAGGAATAGGGGGGAAGAAGAAATAAGTAGAGAGGAGATAGAAGAGGTGATAAAAGGTCTGAAAGATGGGAAGGCAGCAGGCGGGGACGGAATCGCAAATGAAGTATGGAAGTATGGGGGAGAGGAGGTGAAGAG
>NW_011960377.1:0-2022 GCF_000949405.1 Vollenhovia emeryi | reverse complement strand
GTAACGGTATTATTATTACAATAAGTTTTAATTACTCGCATGAAATCTACGAGACTCCAGTTAATAAAGACGTTAGCAACCGGAGTCGGCTCAAAGAAAAGTATCCGAAATGAGAGAGAGGCAGAGAGAGAGAGAGAGAGAGAGAGTGAGAGAGAGAGAGAGTGAGAGAGTGAGAGAGTGAGAGAGTGAGAGAGTGAGAGAGAGAGAGAGAGGCAGAGAGAGAGAGAGAGAGAGAGAGAGAGAGAGAATTTAACAATTTATAAAAATTGCTTATATTACTCTTATTATCAGAGACCAGATCGCGGTGCCGTTTTCCCTCACTCCAAGTGCATGCTAGCAGCCAAGCGCCGTGAAAAGCAGTACCGTCTGCACCGCGCCAGTGTAGCGGTAGCAAAGGAGGCATCGTGTTATAGTGTACAAAAATAGTCATATAATAGAATTGGATGGATTTGTAACATTATGTAATGAAATAGTGACTTAAATTGTTAACGCGATTTTAATATAAATTTCCAAAAGTGGATAGCCAGATGTGCTATTCAGATGTGGAATGATCTTTTTCATGCTATAAAGCAGTAGTAACAGTTAGAGTAACGCCATAATTTTAAATTTAACAATTTAAGTTACTATTTCATTACACACTTTACAAATTTAACAAATAATTCTATTATATGAATATTTTTGTACAGTACGCAACGGTGTCCCCTTTGTTACCGCTACACTGGTGCGGTGTAGACGATACTGCTTCTTACGGTGCTCGGCTACTAACATGCACTTGAGTGGGGGAAAACAGCATCGCAATCCGGTCTCGGTTTATTACCGTTATTACTCTTATTAATATTTAATTATAGTCTTTAAAATTTTGCTCACTGTATAAATTTGTGTAATAATATGTAGTGATTTATACGTTTTAACTTGGCACTCTCAGGCTGGATTCACATGGAGCGTAAGTTGCATAGCGTAACCTGCGTATCGCCAATCACAGGACTAGTTCAACGGAATTATTGAAACTGTTCTATCAGCAAGACCCTGTGATTGGTGATACGCAGGTTACGCTACGCAACTTACCCTCCATGTGAAAGCACCCTCAGGGTGCAAACTCATAGAGCGGAACGGTGTACGCAGAAAATTACAGAACGGAAGCCTTGACCAATCACGAGTGTTCCGATGTTTTCGTGATTGGTCGAAGCTGTCGTTCCGCGATTTTCTGCGTACACCGTTCCGCTCTATGAGTTAGGCTAAGGCCACATGGATTGATTTTTCCGCGTAATGCGTATCGCGTAACGAATCATATCGTTCATTCTTTTGGAATGTTCCAACGGAAATGTCAATCGTCGCAATTCATTGGTTACGCGATACGCGTTACGCGGAAAATATCAATCCATGTGGCCGCACCCTTAGTAGCGTTGTATCGCCTCAAGTAACTAAAAGCGCCAAATTTAAATGTAATCGCTACATATAATTATACAAATTTATAAAGTGTGTGGTTTCTTGAAGATCTCGCACAAATAATTAAAGGTTAATGTTTTACGTGGTACACACCAAGTCCTTTACGTACGGAATATAGTTTGTTTATAATCTTAATAATATAGTGCTAATATATTCAATCTCATAATATTAATGAGGGTATATAGACACAATAAAGGGTCATATAATTAATTGTGGGTACTGTATATGATTATGAGAGCATATATTTTGAAAAAATTACATTTTACAAAAATATTTGTATACAGGGTGTCGTACAATTCACTGACCATATTACACATTTACAGATAAAAATAGTAATAACAACAAAAATTAATCAGAAACTTCTCAATGTATAGTTGCTATGTTATGAACTGATAAAGCCTGAAATTTTTACCTTGTTATATTGTTGCAAACAATTACTATTAGAAAGCACTAAACAATCATTATTAGAAATTACTAAAAATTGTATAATTTTTAATAATTGCTATAGAGAATACTTTTTTATAATTATTGTAGAAATATGTCTACATCACACAATGACAATCGTCCAAAAAGAAC
>NW_011960376.1:0-2022 GCF_000949405.1 Vollenhovia emeryi | reverse complement strand
CTCAGTATCAGAGTCTCCCAGCCCTGATGATGCAGACTGCAACGCCTGCGAAACGTCGGCACCACACTGCAAACGGACGCGGCAACCATCCGGAAGCCATGACTAAAGAAGATAACAGCCGCGAAAGCCTGAAAGCCAAGACTACACTATTGTTATTTATCATGACCATTAATCATTTCTGGTTCACTCTGCATTTCTTCAAATGCCCTCTTTTTAAAACATTGAATTTGATGTGCTTTCTGTTTCTCAGGGACAGTTTCAGTATCAGTAGTAAAAATTAATGATTTGTTTTTTAAATCATTCAATCGTTTCACGGCCTTTTTATATTTATCTGAAAATTAAAATAACTGTGAGGTTATTTAGATCACAATTTACCCAGCTGTTAACACAGTTGAAAAGGAAATAGTGATCCGAGATGTTTCCAATAAGTTTGTCAATTAAAAATATTCTATTTTACTTGCACCACCGCGTATATTAACTTTCCATAAGGGCCATTTTTTTGTTGGACATTCCCTGTTCTTTACTTTCTCCGTTAGTTCTTGTAAAGCACATCATCATATGGTGGTGCAGGATAATGCGCCAATAATTCTTTTATAGATGGATTATAAACAATCCATGTCGATGGGACACAATCGACGTATGGCACATCTTCCCTTGTTGCATACTCGTTAAATTCTATAAGCTGCCAGTTGTATAATTTCTCAGACATTTTTATCAGTATCTATGAAATATTAAATTATAATACAAATCATTCTCTTGACAACGGGCCGCTTTTGATAAACGGACACCATAGAGATTCGGTCCTAAGATATTTGCTTACATAATGCTTACCCTCTCTGCAATCACAATATCAATCACACAATATTACACTATTAACAGTGACCAAACTGAAAAACTATCACTAATTTCATAAACAAATAATTTGGTTAAACCGTTAATAAAATACAGTATGAAGCACGTTGTGTAAATCGATTATATTCTTCTGTGTATGTGTGTATATATGTGTGTGGGAACATTTGAAGATTAAACTTGAAGTGTACTCCAATTATCAATCGTTACATATGATGCATTAATACATTTCTACGGTAAATATATCGATGAGGGGAGCCAGCCCCGATGACCTTGACCTTGACATATGTTGTCAAGGTCGCCCTCCTGAGTGACCTTGAAGAGGTTTTAGCCGCCTCTCGTAGTTCGTTAAAAAGACATTAAAAAAACAATGTCGACCAATTCTATGTAATTTTCAGACACAAATATAAAAAATTTTGAAAAATGTTTTAAACAAAAGTTGTTGACCACTTTAAAATATACATTTTATGTTCTATTAATTTTTACTGTACAAGTAATAGTTTTTGTTGCGTGAGCAATAGTAGAGAGCCCGCAGCCGAGAGGGCGACACACACACTTACACACATACACACACACATGCGTACAGACAGTCAGTAGAGTACATGGCCGGCAAGCAAGAAGTCGAGCCGCACGAATCACGCAGCGTCGACCCGTTACTTATACAATACGTACTGGTGTTAAACATCCATACGCATATCCTTATCCTCTCGCGGGTGTCCCCGCAACATGGTGTCAGAAGTGGGATGCTGAGCATCATCACAAGAAGAGAGGAATAAAGAAGTCGCAAGAAAACTTCTCACGCCGTCCAAAGGTAACCTCAAAGCACGGGCAAGAGGCCACGGATCGCGCGGCGCTGCAGATCCTCGAAGTTCGAGATCGTTCTACGCGACGGAATACCGGTAGGAAATTGCAGGGAAGGAACCTTAGCTACCCGGGAAGAATAAGTTCGATAAAATGGCCAACGAAATCCCAGTAGCATCTAATGTACAACCTCCCTCTGAGTTTAACTTCAACAAGCCGGAAGCATGGTCCACATGGCTCAAACGGTTTGACCGGTACATATCAGTCGCTAACCTCACGGGAAAGCCGGAAAAAGAGAAGATCGATTTACTCTGCTACGTAATGGGCGAGAAATCAGAGGAGATCTTAAATCAAGTTCTGCCTCAAATGAGC
>NW_011960375.1:0-2025 GCF_000949405.1 Vollenhovia emeryi | reverse complement strand
AACATTTGTGCCAGAGCTCGTGAGAAGGTAGAACGGATCGAGATGAACAGAAAAGTCCTGAACCATTTGCAATTTTCGCAATAGTTAACGAGTAATAAATTATCGAAAATCGTCGTCTTTGCCCTGCCCACTGTCCAATTCGAGCGCGTGGCGAGATGTGACCGCACGGCGATCGATATTGCCAGGCGAGGGGTGGGGACGCGAGACGCGGGAGCGGCGACGTAAGCTCGCCGGCAACTGCGCGCTGTCCCCCCCTCGCCTGGCAATATCGATCGCCGGGCGGTCACATCTCGCCACGCGCTCGAATTGGACAGTGGGCAGGGCAAAGACGACGATTTTCGATAATTTATTACTCGTTAACTATTGCGAAAATTGCAAATGGTTCAGGACTTTTCTGTTCATCTCGATCCGTTCTATCTTCTCACGAGCTCTGGTACAAATGTTATGACTCACCCTGTATTAATAACTTTTATGGCATTATTAGTTCCGCTGAATTTGATCTTGCGATGTTTTTCCTTAAGAGGCCCGTTACGTTCACTCCTATCATCAAGCCTATTTGTCTATGGTCCGATTCGACCGATCTAGAATATATCATTGATAAGACTGGATATGTCGTGGGATGGGGCCAAGACGCGTTGGGTGTAGAACATCATCCTATCCAGCACCAACGAATGGTGAAAGTGACGGTAGTGAATCAGGTAATCATCTTCGCCTAAGCCGATTTTCTAACTTTAATTGATCAAACGATGTACAAATTAAATTACAATCGCAAAAAAGTCTTCTGAAAACAAAACGTTCCAAATGTATGGTACTTCAATAACAACACTTCCGATATACAGGGTGTCGGATTCGATTTGGACCACTCCAAAGATTATAGTAGATTGGGTCAAACTGAGAAGGAAAGTTATATATCATTTTACAAAATCCGTAATTATTATCGTGTAATTAAGAAAAACGTCTGTGCCAACAAGTGCACGGAGGAGCGGAAGGCCGGACTTTGCAGACATGCAAAATGGTGTATTTGTTGACATCTCTCAAGATCATGTAGCGAGAGGTGGAGTCACGCTTCGATCGATGAGAGACGTGGCGAGCGGGGAGCGGTGAGCGGGCGAACGGCGCGCAGCGAGCGAACGCGCGACATATGACACCGCGCCGAAAAAGTTTTTCTGGTGGTAGGAGAATAATACACCATTTTGCATGTCTGCCGAGTCCGGCCTTCAGTTCCTCCGTGCACTTACTATTGGCTCAAACGTTTTTCTTAATTACGCGATAACAATTACGAATTTTGTAAAATGGTATATAACTTTTCTTCTCAGCTTGACCCAATCTACTGTAATCTTTGGAGTTGTCCAAATCGAATCCGACACCCTGTATGTATGTATACATACAGGGTGAGTCAGTATAACCTTTAACCATTGAAAATACAAGTTCGGAATAAAATTCTCAGATGAATTTTCCTCTTGTAAAACTTTGGTAAAAGCTTATTTTTCGGGATATAAATAAAAATTGTTACCCTATCACACGTCGAATACAGGAGGTAGGCAGGGGCGGCGCAACTCACAGTCAGGCGCGGGCTCTTTCGTGGGGTGGCCGTTGCGATCAGCTTCTCTCCGGTTCACTCACTCACTCACTCACTTACACTTGGAACTCACACGTTTATCACTATTATTAATCGCTATCGATTAATCATTCGGCGACTAATAATCCTTGAAAAACAACCAAACACGTGTTTCTTCCAAGGATTGTCAGTCGCGACACAACAAGCACTCACTTCACGACAAGAAACTAACCACATTTAATTTGTATGTACGCACAGCAAAGGCGATTCGTAAACTGAACGCACGAAAGCGTTTCAGATTTGCACCGCCGAAACGTACATACGAATCGCTTTCGCTGTGTTTACATACCACTGCTACAGAAAAGTGCATTTCTCTGGTTGCACTGTAAGTACAGAAAGGTGTTGAGGTGCAACGTCATCCCGTAGACTCCCGATGCATCGGTACGCGTCGGTACGCGTCGGGAGTC
>NW_011960374.1:0-2021 GCF_000949405.1 Vollenhovia emeryi | reverse complement strand
GTCGGTGTCGCGCGCGTGGTTAGGCTTGTCGCTTATACTTAGTCGCTTATACTTGGCGCGAGACACTACCGTGTCTCGTGATAAACAAAAAGTAAACAAAAATAAAGAATGTTTACTTTTTGTTTATTATTTTTACACCACACATTATTTTATCATTATAGACTTTCAATAATACGCACAAAAAAATAATTTTGCTATTGCAGCGAAACTGTTACTGCTACTTGAATACTGCATATTTGATATTAACGTGATGATGATACGAAAATTTCTTCATTATACATTAATAAAATTATTCACCATTACAGCAGAACGTTTAATAGAACGAAAATTATTTTATTTCTTTAGCTAAATATTTCGCACAATAATTTTTCAATAAAATTAGTGTTCTTAACACATAGTTGTCCATAGAAGAGAAAATAATTTTATCATAAAATAACAGACAAAAGTTACTTAAGTTTACATAAGATATATTGTGTTAGCAAATTATTTTTCTCCGCGTGATGTCTGTAAGTGGAACAAGTTTTCGACTTGCCTGCAACATCCCTGAGATCTAAGCAGCTGCCCTCTTGTGCCGTCCAGTGAACTAAAGTTGCAGTCGGTAATCCATCTCTCATGGTAGAAGGGCCCGCGCAGCAGCTAAGACCCACCCTGTATATATGTTGTAGCCCGATAGCGAAATTAGCCATTTAAATAAAAGCCTAAAGGCGTTTAGCTAAATGTCGCCCGTTAAGGTAATCGACGACGATATAGTCTAATGGCCTGAAAAATTCAGCCTGTTAGATGACAAGTTGGCTTTTCGCCTAACGGCCTGACACGCTTTAAGCGATTAGAGAAATGCTTGTTTTGAAGCTCGATGCGTTGTCAATTTATTGTTTGTAAATATCCAAATAGGTCTTAAATAAATCATCACAGAGCTCGTTGTATATTCAATTTTTCTCGTTAGTTCGCGATCAATCACAGCCATGGTAAGTTATACGCCAGTAAACCGCGATGAGTTTAACGAAAAATTTGATAAATTCTATTCAAATTGTCCAGGTAGTAATCGAACAGTGTGGAGGCGAGATCAGATGATCAACGTTATAAAAGTTCTGCAAGAAATTCAGGATCCAAGTACGAAAAAGACAGTGTCTCTTTATCATTACGCGAAGACGTATGAGCTAGCAAAAATTGGAACGGAATCGTATGTAATTTTAAAACGAAAAACTTCGACTGAACCAGTTATTTACGTAACAGCGCTGGAGGATTACTACGATAAATTGTTAGAAGCTCACATTCAAACAGGCCATAAGATGCAGTATTACATTAAAGAAAAGTACAGGATAACGGAGGTAGCTTGTGAGATATTTGTGTCTTGCTGCGAGACATGTAACAGAAAGGGTGACCTTCTATTGGACACGTAACGATTGGACACCGCTCGATTGGACACGCACTATTGGACATCGAAATCATTGGACACCGCATTATTGGACACCGCATTATCGGACACAAGCATTATTGGACACCACATTATTGGACACCGCATTATTGGACACAAGCATTGCAAGATTGGACATTGCATTTTCGGACACCGCATTATTGGACACCGCATTATTGGACACCGCATTATTGGACACCGCATTTTTGTACACCGCATTATTGAACACAAGCATTGCAAGATTGGATACTGCATTGGGATTGTCCCGATTGCGCACATAACCGATCGGACACGGCAATATTTCCCGATTGACCACAGGCCCGATCGGACACGGACTCGATCGGACACAGGCCCGATCGGATACATTTTGTATCGGGTTTGCGTATTTCTGTAAAGCACAATATTCTTGTGGGCGTATGGACTTACAAATGATGGAAAATTATCTGCTTTACAGAACAGTTAACCTCGGTTAAATATATATAAATATCCCGACCCATCTAGAGTCACAGTTTGCCTTAAATTTCATGTTATAAACACTTGAAAATCCATTAGAGTGTCCGATCGAGTCCGTGTCCGATCGGGCCTGTGTCCGATGGAGCCTGTGTCC
>NW_011960373.1:0-2021 GCF_000949405.1 Vollenhovia emeryi | reverse complement strand
ACGACGGGAGGAAAGCTACCCGGTCCGGCGAGGGGAGCAAGCTCTCCCCTATCGGCCCCGGCGGGCGGAGGTTTGAAGTCGGGGTACCTCATCCCCTACCAGCGATCAGCGGGCTCGTCCGCCACACGTGTGGTGAACTAGTCCCCCTTAACGGAGTCGCTGGACCCCGTCCGCCCTTAAAACGGCAGAAGCGGCACTCCGGCAGCGAGCACCCCGGGCCGGGAGGCCGCCGACGCTAAAGCGCGCCGACAGCCACCCACCCAGAGCGCACGCCCCCGGAGCCCCGCCTGGGCTGCCGGACCCAGACTCGGAAAACGTCCGAGCGGCTCCGACAACCCCCCGCCTACGGCCCTGGACCCCGACCTGGGAAACGTCCCAGCGGCTCCACGGGCCCCAGGCTGCCGAGCCCTGCCTCGGAATACGTCCGAGCGGCCTCGTCAGCCCGTCTACCCGGGCGGGACGGATTCCCGGCCCCCCGACATGGGGAGACCGAAAAGTCCGCCCCCCCGTCCCCCCGAGTTCTCCCGGGAAAAACTCCCGTGGGGCCCGGTAAAGGGGACTCCCCTCGACCCCCGGTGCCCGTAAGAGCGATTGCCCGCGGGACACCGGCGGTCGCACCCCGGACCAAGACCAATGGTCTCGGGGTCCGTAGGGGGGTCCACGATGCCCTTCCGGACAAGTGTCCATGGGACATCGCTTTCCCCACCTACTCTGGCCGTAACTCGGCCAAGTGGGCTCTTAGTCAGCGGACGCCCAGCCAATGGAACCGCCGGAGCCTAAAGCGGCACACAGCGGTTCCAGGCCGAACGCCCGCCTTAAGCCCCCTCACCACGACAAGGTGGCCCACACGAGGGGGGATCATCGTATCCTCGAACTATGACGTGTGGAAAATTCATGGAAAATTCCTTCTCGCCGGAGCATGCAGCTCCTCGACGAGCCGTCGCTTCTCGGAACCGTTACGTCCATCGGATTTTGATGGTCTCATGTCTCGACAGTGTGTAATCGTTGACGTAATGATATGCGCAAAGAGGGTACCATGCGATATATGTTTTCTAACAGCTCCGAATACAGACCGGTTTCCGAAATACAGACCTGTTTCTGACTGTTTCAGAAATACAGACCTGTGTCTCCTACCCGTTTATTTCTGATTGCAGTCGTCATCCAATAGTCGTTCATATCCGTTTTTGTAGTTCATCATTATCCGATAGCCGCTCGTTAACCGTTTCTAATCTAGTGATATTTGCATGCCAGAGCTCGTTTACAGCGATCTGTAAAGCATGCAGGTTCTTCTCCAACGCAATCAGCTTCTCATCAGACTCTTTCCTCAACGTTACAACGCACTGTTCCACGTACAGTTTGTTTACAGCGTCGGTATCGGCCTCAGGTTGCGCTACACGACGAATCTTGCATGATCTTGCATCGAAATCCGTAGCAGCGCGACAGAGAGCGTTATGATGCACGTAACTTCTCATCAATCCGCTCCAGCGATTGTATGAAATGTTATCGGTTGTATCTCTTCTCCCTTCGGATAGTCCAAATTTGTCGATAGGCATTTTATCAACGCGAGCGACACCAATCGACTGATTCATTTCGGTGATACGTGAGTTAATTTATAATAAAACCAGCTTCGCGAAGTTCCTCGATAATCGATAGCATCTCGTTGTCGTGAGCGTTGTGGCCGGCTCGGCGCGAAGCATCGAGCAATCGTAGGCGATACACAAGCTCATTGGGATCATCCCAGTGCACGTAATCGATCGCATTGTCGTTTAGTGCCATAGAGTGAGGTAATCCTTTTCCAGATTTTGTCCTGGACCGAGTCTTCATTCCTCCGTCCAGCATTAACGGTGCGATTATGTGGTTGTACTTGTGCCCTCTGGTACCAATTTTCTGACCTTGCGCGCTGTAATTGCGCCTGTGCGCATTCGTCGCCAAAAGTATGCTCTTGTACTTGTTTAGATCATCCTTCGTGTACACTTCATCGTCGGGAAGTCTCTTGAAAATCAGCTCGTAAAGACCAGGCA
>NW_011960372.1:0-2021 GCF_000949405.1 Vollenhovia emeryi | reverse complement strand
CCCTGTATATGGTGGTTTACGGCACTGTTAGTAAATTAACCGGAAATCTCGTTCCAATTTGCGCACGTAGACGGTCGCATACACCCGAGAACGCCATTCATTCTGTTTGCGTAAGTTCCCAGTCTACAATAGATGATTTAAGCCCTAAGCTTTAAGAAATTGGCCAATCACGGTCAAGTATGAGTAGAATGCGCGACTGTGATTAGTCAATTTCTTAAGGCTTAGGGCTTAAATCTCTATTGTAGACTAGGACTAAACGTTTACGTAAAGCTATTCTTAAGACAGTGTCCGACACGTCTTCGCGATCGAATCAGGTAGACAAAACGAGCGAATTGATAGAGTTTTGGGATGAGATTAGTACCCCGAGACTTTCCTCCTGATTAAAGTAGCAACGTTACGCTGTGCGCCGATAACAGGGTCCGTCTTATTGTCACTAGGATCGAATTTCACTTACAGCTTCGTTGGTATCACTGTTGCAAATAGACGGTACGCCGTGATTAACGCAACCAGCTTATTCGGTAGAGTTAATTTGCGTTGAAATAAAATGCCGAATGTTAATATTTAAAAACGGGAGTAGACGAAGATTATGTCAGGCAATTGAATCGAATCGCAGAGAGCTTTCCGCTCGATCCCGAGGCCGCCGAGCGAGCTCGATAAAATCGCGAAATAAATATGTCGGTGGTAGCCTTGGACGGTTGCCATTCGGGCTTCTTTACGTTTCTCCCCGTGCAGTCCGACAACCCGAGCAATCTGATGGAAGTACCTTGTTACCGATACAACAATTGGTCGACTATAAAATCGCATCCTTGGACGGGGGTTCACGAATGTTATATACGATTCTGTCCGTTTCGTTGCGGCCAACTCGGGGTGACGTAACCGGCAGATACAAATGCGGACACGGCACGTACGCGATTTTAAGGTCGATCGCGTAATTGAATCTGTTGAAGAGAAATATCGAAGCGATCTCTCGTCCGCGTGCAATATCGTAACATCGCAATCATTGTTTCAATCTATCAGCTCCAGATGGGAACGTCGCAATTTCGAATATCTACGGGGAGGGGGGGGGAGGGGGAATCCAGGTCTAGCGAAACCGAGTCCTCGTGCGCGTTCGATCCCGAGGAAATCGGAAAGTAACGCGTATCCATCGTGCTTTGATTCGTAGTGTATCGTTCGAGGCGCCTTCCTAAGGGTATCCTGAAGCCGTCTGTTTTATCGACATTCTTTGTTGGAAGTACTCTTTTAATTGGCTTTATAGAAACGCAAAACTCTTTTGCGGAATTAAAGCACGCACCAAAATCTAGACTATGCTGGTCGACTTTATATCAAAAACGAAAAAAAAATTTTTAATTTTACTAATTTCTGGTACACGCGACGACAATATTTGCTTGATACAAGATCTCTACAATAAATATATACAAACTGAGACCAGCATACTCTAGGGGCAACATATAAGAATCCCCTTAAGGGGATCCTAAAACCGTCTGTTTTATCGACATTCTTTATTAGAAGTAATCTTTTAATTTATTTTTATAGAAATGCAAAATTCTTTTACGTAATTAAAGTACGCAGCAAAATCTAGACTATGCTGGTCGACTTTATATCAAAAACGAAAAAAATTATTAATTTTACTAATTTTTGGTACACTTGACGACAATATATTTACTTGATACAAGATCTCTACAATAAATATATACAAAATGAGACCAGTATACCCTAGGGACAATATATGTATAAGAACAATACCGTGCAATTAGAACTAAGATTAATAGCCTAGAAAAAAGATTACTTCTAATACACGCAAGTCCAGAAATCCAAGTCTAGAAGAAGAGAAAAATAGTTGCAGGTTTTTTCGAGAGAGATCGCCGCCAAACATCTGTCAGATTGTTAGTAAAGCCGCGGTGTTGACGATGCTAGAATTCGATCGAAAATCTCGGTCTGAGCAATGTGTAGCTAATAAAATTGCTGCTTTTTCGTAAAAGTTGCAAATTGATTGGCTATAAAGGGTATAGCCGGATAAGGTA
>NW_011960371.1:0-2021 GCF_000949405.1 Vollenhovia emeryi | reverse complement strand
CGACGACGACGACCGGGACGAAGACGACCGGGACGAAGACGACAAAGACGTTTCTTAATCCAAAATTTAACAAATCTGACTTTTGCATTGCAATACCTCCACTCCTGGAGGACGTAGGAGAAAAGTAAAAACACTTTTATTATGCAAATCGTACCCAAGCTATCGATTAAGCGCAGTCTCAATTTCGTCGGATCAGCCGTTTTTGAGATCCGAAAATCTGAGGGCCCGTCAACTCGTGTACTCGCGTAAACTTACACGGTCGGTCTCGCACGCGTGTACTAGCTACGCTTACACTTGGCGCGAGACACTACCGTGTCTCGTGATACATATCAGCGAGAAACGAGACAGTGTGTGTGATGAAACAAATAAAATATCATGAATTCAACCGTTTTTTGTTAATATGCATCAGGTCACTCATAGAGTGCTATTGACGTAGGAAAGATGGCTTATCAATACACGAATAATGAGTACGCTGATATGTACCTTATTTACGGTGCAGCAAATTGTATTAGTGCGCATGCAGCAGCTATGTACGCAGAGCGCTATCCCAATCGTGTACATCCCGATCGAAAAGTTTTCGAAAGACTTGATCGAAGAATTCGGGAAGATGACTCGTTACTGTTACCGAAACCGCGAGTGAACGCCGGTCGTAATCTTCACGTGCGAAATGTGGAAATGGAAGAGGCAGTGTTGGAAGCTGTTCAGGAAAATCCAACCACAAGTACGCGCATAGTAGCACGTGAATTTGGTGTTTCGCACTCGTTGATACATAAGATATGGAAAGGAGAGAGATTGTATCCATATCATAATACAACAGTGCAAGAGTTAAACCAGGAAGATTACGGAGCCAGAGAAAATTTTTGTCGTTGGCTTCTACGTAACAATGAAGCCCACGAAAATTTCCTGGCAAACATAATGTGGACTGATGAGTCCTTATTTACGCGTATGGGTATGTATAATTGTCATAACTCGCATTATTATGACTTTATTAACCCACGCGTAACACGTACGAGAAGTTTCCAAAGAAGATGGAAACTAAATATATGGGCGCGTATCCTGGGAGATCACATAATCGGACCCAGTCTTCTCCCAGACAGATTGACCGTAAATAAAATTGTAAAATTCGAAAAGTAATTATCAATAATACGTATTGTGATACGCAATAAATACGTTTCATTTACAGGGTGAAAATTACGCAGATTTTTTAGAAAATTTAATGCCGGAATTATTAGAGGATATCCCGATCACGAGACACGGTAGTGTCTCGCGCCAAGTGTAAGCGTAGCTAGTACACGCGTGCGAGACCGACCGTGTAAGTTTACGCGAGTACACGAGTTGACGGGCCCTCAGATTTTCGGATCTCAACAACGGACTGATCCGACGAAATTGAGACTGCGCTTAATCGATAGCTTGGGTACGATTTGCATAATAAAAGTGTTTTTACTCTTCTCCTACGTGCTCCAGGAGTGGAGGTATTGCAATGGAAAAGTCAGATTTGTTAAATTTTGGATTAAGAAACGTCTTTGTCGTCGTCTTGGTCGTTGTCTTGGTCGTCGTCTTCGTCCCGGTCGTCGTCGTCGTCGTCGTCGTCGACCAGACCAGCATTTTCACTTGACTTTTCACTTGACCACGTTGCAATTGACCACGGTCCCGATTGACCACGTTGCAATTGACCACGGTCCCGATTGACCACGTTGCAATTGACCACGGTCCCGATTGACCACGTTGCAATTGACCACGGTCCCGATTGGTCACGTTGCAATTGACCACGGTCCCGATTGACCACGTTGCAATTGACCACTGTCCCGTTTGGTCACGAGCTAAAGCACACAACCACACCCGCACACACCCACACACCCCTCACCCCCCTCGCCCCCCCCCACGCCAACACCCCTCCCCCCTCACCCTCTTTTCCGCGTTTCCGCGCCTCTGCGCGTATTTTCCGCGTCTTTTCCGCATTTCCGCATCCCCGCGCGTCTTTTCCGTGTTTCCGCATGCCCGCGCGTCTTTTCCGCGTTTCC
>NW_011960370.1:0-2021 GCF_000949405.1 Vollenhovia emeryi | reverse complement strand
GGGGGAGTCCACTACTCTCTTGGGCGGCAGAGGCGTCCACAACCTCTACCGCCCGCCTCCGTGGAGGCAGGGTCTGACTGGAATCCCAGCCCGCCAGACCCAGGCCGCCTCCCCCGTTGTCGTTGGGGGAGGGCCGTCTCCTCACCGCCTCGGCGGTGTTCCGCCCACTAAGAGGGGAGGGGACTTACCCGCGGCTTGCGGGCAGCCCCTCCCCCGCCCGTCAGGGCGGTGGTGTGGGCGGCGGAGTAGGAGGTGGAGTGGAAGCGGGAGCACGGGCGAGTAACATTCTCGCCCGGCTCCGCGTCATGGGAGGGGAGTCCGGGGGAGTATGCGTCTCCCCGCCGGCTCTACCTCCGTCTGACTCTCCCACCCCATCCCCCGCGACCGGTCGGGCAGGCCGAGCCCGGTGCTGCCGCCGCCGCTGCTGCTGTGGCGGGCGGGGGTGGGTTATCTGGCCCCTCCTCTCCCGCTCCGCTGCCTCCTTCTGCGAGATGACTTTCTCGCAGAAGGAGGCAAACGCGTGCCAGGACCTCTCCTCTTCCAGTATCGCGGTAATCACCGCTGGTAGGGAGAGGTCCTGCCCGAGCACGCGGGTGAGCGTCTCTCGCTCACCTGCCCACGCCGGACACTCGCCCAGCGTGTGCTGGGCGGTGTCGTCCGCCGCGCTGCAATGGTGGCAGCGGGAGTCTTGCTCCTTTCCGATCCGACCCAGAAAATGTCCGAAGCAGCCATGCCCCGTCATCACCTGGGTCATCCGGAAAGACAGTCCACCCCATTCCCTGTCGACCCACTGGTCAAGGAGGGGCCCGATTGCCCCGACGACGCGCAGCCCCGGGGTGTTGTTCCCCGAGGCTAAGAGCGCCTCTCGCCACATGGCGATTGTGCGTGGCCGGTGCCGGAGTCTCTGCCGAGCACGGTGAGTCGCCGACCATCTTATGGGTCTCCCCTCGGAGTCGCGGCTTTCGAGGAACATGTTACTATGTTCCTCCGCCGCGTACTCCATCGGGGGGAGACCAGCGATCACCGCCGGCGCGTTGTACCACGGTCCGGTACGCCCTACAGATCCTCGCGGCTATCGGGCGAAACGCACGCACCATCTGAGTGCGCGCGCGCCGCGATGCCGCGAGTTTTGGGGCCCAAACTGGGGCCCCGTAGAGCGCCACGGACTTAACCGTATTGGCGTACAGCCGACGCACCTTGCCGTCCGGGCCGCCAAGGTTAGGGAGGAGCCAGCCAAGCTTGGCCGCTCTCACTCCCGCCCTGCTTGCGGCTCTGGCAAGGTGGCTCGCAAAGCTCCATCGGTCGTCGAGGATCAACCCGAGATAGTTCATCTCGTGGCCGATCCTGACGAGGGCCGTACCCACAGCCAGGGTGAGTCCCTCGGGCGGCGCGCCGCGTGCTCCACGTCTTTTACCGTTGAACATCACGGCCTCGGTCTTGCCGAGTGCCACCTCGAGGCCCAGGCTGCGGATAGAGTCGACTATCGCTCCCGCTGCCACTCGCCCCCTGGCGACCCAGTGAGAAATAATTCGTCGATCGATGTCGAAACGATGTCGAATCGACGTCAATTTGACGGTATCGATGTCGATTCGACATCGTTTTGACATCGATCGACAAATCATTTCTCACTGGGGAGGGCCTCCCCCCAATCGCGGCCCCCGGCCGTCACGAGCGTGTCGTCCGCGTGGCAGACGACGTGACAGTCGGGGGGGAGGGGAATACGTAGCACCGAGTCGTACCCCAGGTTCCACAAGAACGGTCCGAGAACCGATCCCTGGGGCACTCCCCGGTGCAGTCTCTCCCGTCGGCGTACGCCGCCTTGGTCGATGTATTCGACCCACCTGTCCCTCAGGTAGTCGCTCACGATGCGGGCGAGATACGACGGTACCTCGCGGCGTCGGAGCGACTCCCTGATTCGTCCCCAGGGGAGGGTGTTGAAGGCGTTGGATATGTCCAACGACACAGCCAAAATCACCCCCCCCCCCCCTGGGACGTCGCCTCTTCAGAGAGGGCCTGAACAC
>NW_011960369.1:0-2020 GCF_000949405.1 Vollenhovia emeryi | reverse complement strand
AATGTATACTCAAAATTGCACGTTAGATCAGTGTTCGATTTCATCGACCGTACATTTCATTTGTTAATTAAAATTTTTTTATTCTCTACTCGCTCTAACATTCACACGTAATACGTCACACAACAGCACGCGGAATTAAGAGCAAAATGATTGGTGATGCATTATTCGCGTCAAAATCTCTTCAAACAATTTCATCTCGTTTCTCTATAACTTGCCACAGTCCGTTCTTATTCGCGGACCGAGTATGTCTTAAGATGCTAATACAGCTCTGCTCATAACATCTTAAGATCTATCCCGGACAGTTGAAATACTTACTTTTTGAGCCATTTCAATGTGAGCAGTCTCTTCATCGTGTATTCGCGGAACGGAGCTGTGACTCGTGGCAACTGTGATATCGCACTAAACTCGACTCAGGAGTCGGGCTTGTCTTGAGAGCTTCGATCTCAACCTTGGAAGGAACGCGAAAATCAACAAACCTGTGTCGTACACGGCACACGATACTATTTTTCCTATACTGGATTGCTTACGAGAACCAACCAGGATTCAGCTTTGAGTCACTTGATCGAAAACTCTGCGTCCTGATTGGCTCTCGTAAGCAATCCAGTAGGAAAAATAGTATCGTGTGCCGTTGGCTTTAGTCGCTTATACTTGGCGCGAGACACTACCGTGTCTCGTGATATTATTTATTCTTTCCGTAACGGTGGAATTCTTTATATTCTTTAGAACACGGAGCGGAAGAAACTGAACGAGTATTTGATAATCGAGAGAAATTGATCGAAAATTTATTAAAATAATATCACAGACTATCCGAATACGTTTGCCGTTTTAAGGTTTAAACATTTACAACGTTTTTCAGTTTGCAATACTCGTGCGTGAAACTTTTGCATGTTTTCAACTTCGTAAAAAATAAATATTGATAGCTATATCTTTTATTCCAATTAATTAAAAATTAATATTCAAAGCTAATTAAACTTAACTTTAATTTGGAATAGCTATTTGTATTCATTTTTATGATCCTTTTGAAGCTCTGAATTAAATTTCATGTAACGACATGCGCCATCAAATTTGTTATAATAAAATAACGATAAGCTTTTTCAAACAATATTTAACGGCAGTACTATTATATATTAATAAAAACGAAACGCGTGTCAATTATATCACGATTTATCGCGTTCATTTTCATTCGTTACGCAAAACTGATTTCACAGTTTGCACGGTTATTAAACATATAAATCGCACTCCGAACGAGAATAATATGATTTATAACAGATCTGGCCGGTAGAAAGTTTCTTTGTTTTTTTAAATTGTCTACGCGATTATCTGGCAAGTTGATTTTAATGTGAAATAATTTTTGTTAATTACGACGCGGATTATGGTGCTTGTATTATTCTTACGGAAAATATGCGCGATTATTTATGAAGTTACAACGAGTCTCCGTGTTGGCCGTTTACATGCCTCATTGAGCACCAGCTGAAAGTTTATGTAGGAAGATACCGTAAATTCACTCATAAGATCATTCGCTGCAGAAATCCATTTATGTAAGAGCCGCGCACAATTTTACACGTTGTTGCAAACGTTTTAATGTGTATTAATAGAACGTAGTTTTCCGATTACGTTGCCACTGAGGTGGTCGGCACTGACAGTTTTAATTTATTTCTGCCAAAATAGGGAGAGCACATCTCTCGAGCACACGATAATTCGCAATACTTGGTGTTTTATTGTTACGAATGATGACATTCTAATGTTTAACATACTTGTATTGCTGTTAAATATTGTTTGAAAAAGCCTATCGTTATTTTATTATAAAAAGTTTGATGGCATATGTTATAAGAAATTAAATTCAGAGCTTCAAAAAATAGAGTATAAAACTGGATATAAATGGCTATTCCTCGGTTTCACTTTATGCTGCAAGATTCTGTAATATTTGACATTTTTTCTTAATACAGGTACTCGTCGAAGACAGTTTCAGTATTTCAAAATCTTCATACCTGCAAGGAACAGCCCACATAGCACAGCGACA
>NW_011960368.1:0-2020 GCF_000949405.1 Vollenhovia emeryi | reverse complement strand
GCTATCAGTGTTAAAGTAGGAGTAAATTTTGTACTTGCAGTTCGACCTCTTTTACTGCCTTAGGTCCTACTGTACATAATAGATTTAAAGGTTCAACATAGGGCCAAAATTTCTACTCGGGAGAAGGTAGTAACACGCGCTACACGTGCAGCGCGCTCGTTTTATTAATCCAGCGGCTGCGAAACATTATTTTTACAGGATCGATAACGAAGCGACACCGCTGGCCGTCTCCTCTGGCGAGCCGGTGAGAGGAGACGAGAGAAGAATCGCAACGGGACGCCCTCGTAATAGACGATACATCCGGATTGAGAAATCCGAAGGAGTGCCGCTAAAGGTTCACGAGAGAGTCCAACTTGCCCAACGTACCGTCGCCTCTACGAGTTCTCGTACCGTTTTTCAGGGACAGAATAAACACCGTAATCTGCATAGCAAACGCCAATAATCCAGATCGTTATCGCGGTACCTTACGAACGAGTGCAATCGAGTTGGAACTGCAGCTCTCACGAGTCTCGAGTGTCCCTCGTGAGATACGAATTTACCGCGGGATCTTTTTGCAGAACATCGGTATGCACGCGCTCGCGAACAGCACGGATTTCTGTAGTCCGACGAAGACTCGCGGCCGCGAGGAGGACCCTCGGTGGCGCGCGAGCTATCGGAGCTCGAGGAGTGCCGTCAACCCGATAACCGTTGTTGACCGACTTGGTCCTGGCTTAATAACAGTTTCCGAAGGCAGGAAAGCCGCGGCCGATCGAGGCGGCGACGAGGTGGCCGCGGTTACATCCGTTACACGATGACATCAGGCGCGTAGACGGGCGCGTAGGCACCCGCGGCGCCTTCTTTCATCTCCGCAATAATCGCCGATGTGTCATCGCGGGATGATGCCATTGTTCCGCTCGTATCGCGCGGGGCAACGGAAAATTTTCGACGGCGAGAGAGACAGAGAGAGAGAGAGTGATTGATTTATTGATTCAGCTTTCTACTCTTCTATTCTTCTATTTGGCTGTATATTCTTTTAACACTTTTTTTTTAACGACTCAATCTTTTCACATCTGCCTCATTTCGGTTGGTAACACATTGTACATTTTCACTTCTCCATTAAACGTACTTTTCAGCGCACCTCTGGTTCTACGAAATGGAATTACAATATCTCCTGCCTGTCCAGTTTGTCTTACTCCTCCACTACCTACTACTTCTAGTTTACTTCTTAAATGCTCTGGCAACATATTTTTTTAATCTTAAAAATAAATGTACATACATTATAATATAGTCTCCGTTTAATAGACATGAATTGTAAGGCTTCTAGCATATATTCTAAGAGCGAGAGAGAGAGAGAGACAGAGAGGGAGGGAGAGAGCTTGGAAGGCGCGCACGCGGAAATATCGCCGAGCACCTCGCCCCGGCTTTTGACATTTACCGCGGCAACAACACGCTCCTCCTCCGTCGCGGGCTTCCGCCGCTCGAATAGATTTTACCTTGCACAAATCAAACCATTTATCTCCCGATAAATAAGATCCCCCCCTCGTCGGCCGACCGTCCCGCAGCTGCGTTAATTATACACACGGTTTGTGCACCTCCTCGAGCCGAGACGATTCGTCCGGCTCGTAACGCTCCGGCAGCGTCGTTTCGTAATATACCAATCGCGAGCTTGATAATTATGATCGCCTAACGTTCGCGTAATTATCTATGCGAGCGCGTGAGCGGGAACGCCCGCGCCCTGTTTTGCCAGTCGCGGACGTCGCGGCGCAAATTGGCGAGAACGTATTTCGAGCCGAGAGTATTCGTGCTCGCGGGAGCGACTAACTAACGATCGTTAATGACCGTTTCGCGCGGTCATTAAGGAAACTTCTCCCGGCCGGGCGCGATATCGGGCGCTGCCTCATTTCATAAGTAATCATACTGAGCTTCCACCGGTCCTCGATTACGAAAACGATGGGCGGGTCGGAAGGAGGGGGGGGGGGTCAGGGGTTAAGGGCGCGTAGGAGCGATCCATTTTCTCGTCCCGCAGTCTCTCTCTCTCTCT
>NW_011960367.1:0-2020 GCF_000949405.1 Vollenhovia emeryi | reverse complement strand
TCGATGATGCTTTGCATCGCCGGATTTCTTGGCCTATAACGTTGTTTGATAGGCGACGGATCTTCCAGCCTTATCTCGTGCTGGATGAGAGGAGTGTTCCCCACGATATCCCTGAAACTTTCCATCTCGGTTTTGAGGAAAGCGTCGAGTCTGGTTTTCTCGGTTTTCCTCAGGTGCGTGAGTCCTCCTGGATTTTCCACGGAGCTGATGTCCGTCCTGGCCCCTATATTATGGATCCCTTGTTCGGCGAGGAAGATTTTGATTCCCATTTTATTTAGGGCATCCATACCTAGCAGGATGTCGTGGCTTAGGTTTTTCATAATTAGGAGCGTCTGCTCCGTGGAAATGCCCATTGTTCCAATGGTTCCGGTCAATTTATTTTCCAATACGGTTTCGGTGCCGTCAGCCAGAACTGCGATCCGGTGATCCTTATGTTGTCTCCACCCGGCTTGCCGACAGATTCTGGCCGTCTCCTCACTGCAATACGAATTCACCGAGCCGGTATCGATAAGCGCTGTGCATTTATGTGTGCCGATCATTACTGACACGAACGGTCGGTTCTCTCTAGACGTTCTTAGTTTTGTACGGGCCGGTCTCGACCTCCATTGTCGCCGGCCCCCTTGTCGTTTCCCTGCTTCTGGCACTGGCACTCCTTTGTCAGCTTCCCATCGGTGCCACAATACGAACAAAATTTCTTCGTCGGATTCCGGCATTGGAAACGGTCGTGACCCCTTTGCTTACATCTCCAGCAGCAGGTCTTCCGGTCATACGCGGTGGCTAGCGATGTACGTGGCTGAGGTGTACTTTTCTTAATTTCTGGCCTCCCTCGGCCCTTCTCGACGTCGAGCTGTCTTTTAGTTTCTTCCAGCTCTTCAATCTTCTGAATGAGTTCGGTCACGGTCTGAACGGTGGTCCTGGGAATGTAGAGACGGTATTCTGCTCGCGCATTATAATATGTGACGTCGAGCTGCTGGTCAGGAGTGTAGCCTCCTCGGCGGCGCATAAGAGTCATGATCGAGGTTGCGAATGCTCGAATCTTTTCGCTAGCGCCTTGTCTCCGGTCGTTTATCTGTTGATCCAACTGGCGTAACTCGCCTGGAGACAAGTAGTAGCTTCGTAGACCGGCTTTCAGTTCTTTAAGTGTGGTGAAGTCCGTCTGGAAATTACGGAACCATAATTGCGCCTCGCCTCGAAGCAATTCCGGGAATCCTTTCAACAATTGCTCGTCCGTTAGAGTATAGGCCCGTTGTAATTCCTCGATTCGTTCCAGGAACGTATACAGGTCACGCCCATCGAAGTGACAATTCCACTTCCTCATCTGGTCGAGGATCTTTGTTTCGTCGGGTCTGGTTTGATCCCTCGTTGGCGTGGAGTGTCGAATTTGTCTTAGCTGGTCCAGCTCGACTTGCAGTCTTTGCGCTTGTCTGAGCTGGTCCAGCTCGGCTTGCATCCTTTCCATGTCCCGGGTCCGGTCAGTTTCCTCGTTATACCCAGGAGCGTCTACAGGTTTCTCCTGGTACTCCTCCGGGTGCGATCGTATGTACGCCACCAATCTCTGGGGTAAGGTGGCCAAATGCCCCTCGGAATCGATTCCTTTCTCAATCAATTCGAGCTGTACCATGTCCTTTGATAGGGCGTATACCCAGGACACTCGCGGAACGGTCGCCATTATGCTTATCGGGGGAACCTCTAGTCGCAGGTTCTAAACGGTATTCGCACGCGGGGTTAAAGATTCGGGCTAACAGTAACGGACTTATTCTCCCTTTGAGCGATCAATTTTTACTAATGATTTTCACACACAGCAGGTCCCTGTTCGGGCGCCATGTAACGTTAGTTAACTCCTCCCGGTACGGAATTTCGGACGGGACTCCGGAATCCGTGATTTGCTCCGCGAATAAACGCGATACTTAGCCGGACGCGCGGTTCCGACTAACGGTTGGAGGAGTTAGCTTCTCGGTTTCCGGTATTTTGACGTGCTGTGTGTCGGTTCGAGTGAATGGATCCTCCGTTCCTCCTGTTG
>NW_011960366.1:0-2020 GCF_000949405.1 Vollenhovia emeryi | reverse complement strand
TGGGAGGGGCGACTGGGGGAGAGTGCGCCTCCCCGTCAGCTCTTCCTCCGTCTGACCCAGCTCCCACCCCATCGCCCGCGGCCGGTCGGGCAGGCCGGGCCCGGGGAAATCTTCCCCGAGCCCAGCGCCGCCGCCGCCGCCGCTGTGGCGGGCGGGGAAGGGGTATCTGGCCCCTCCACTCCCGCTACGCCGCTTCCTTCTGCGAGATGACTTTCTCGCAGAAGGAGGCAAACGCGTGCCAGGACCTCTCCTCTTCTAATATTGCGGTAATCACCGCTGGAAGAGAGAGGTCCCGCCCTAACAGGCGGACGAGCGCCTCCCGCTCGTCCGCCCACGCCGGACACTCGCCCAACGTATGTTGGGCGGTGTCGTCCCCCGCGCTGCAATGGTGGTAGCGGGAGTCTTGCTCCCTTCCGATCCGACCCAGGAAATGTCCGAAGTTGCCATGCCCCGTCATCACCTGGGTCATCCGGAAGGACAGCCCACCCCATCCCCTATCGACCCACTGGTCAAGGAGGGGCCCGATTGCACCGACGACGCGCAGCCCCGGGGTGTTGTTCCCCGAGGCTAAGAGCGCCTCTCGCCACGTGGCGATTATGCGTCCCCGGTGCCGGAGTCTCTGCCGAGCACGGTGAGTCGCCGACCATCTTATGGGTCTCCCCTCGGAGTCGCGGCTTTCGAGGAACATGTTACTATGTTCCTCCGCCGCGTACTCCATCGGGGGGAGACCCGCGATCACCGCCGCCGCGTTGTACGCCACGGTCCGGTACGCCCTGCAGAACCTCGCGGCTATCGGGCGAAACGCACGCACCATCTGAGCGCGCGCGCGCCGCGATGCCGCGAGTTTTGGGGCCCAAACTGGAGGCCCGTAGAGCGCCACGGACTTAACCGTGTTGGCGTACAACCGACGCACCTTGCCGTCCGGGCCGCCAAGGTTGGGGAGGAGCCGGCCAAGCTTGGCCGCTCTCACACCCGCCCTGCTTGCGGCTCTGGCAAGGTGGCTCGCAAAGCTCCATCGGTCGTCGAGGATCAACCCGAGATAGTTCATCTCGTGGCCGATCCTGACGAGGGCCGTACCCACAGCCAGGGTGAGTCCCTCGGGCGGCGCGCCGCGTGCTCCACGTCTTTTGCCGTGGAACATCACGGCCTCGGTCTTGCCGAGTGCCACCTCGAGGCCCAGGCTGCGGATAGAGTCGACTATCGCTCCCGCTGCCACTCGCCCCCTGGCGAGGGCCACCCCCCAATCGCGGCCCCCGGCTGTCACGAGCGTGTCGTCCGCGTAGCAGACGACGTGACAATCGGGGCGGAGGGGAACACGCAGCACCGAGTCGTACCCAACGTTCCACAAGAACGGTCCGAGAACCGATCCCTGGGGCACTCCCCGGTGCAGTCTCACCCGTCGGCTACGCCGCCTTGGTCGATATATTCGACCCACCTGTCCCTCAGGTAGTCGCCCACGACGCGAGCGAGGTACGACGGCACCTCGCGGCGTCGGAGCGACTCCCTGATTCGTCCCCAGGGGAGGGTGTTGAAGGCGTTGGCAATGTCCAGCGACACAGCCAACATCACCCCCCCCGGGACGTCGCCTCTTCAGAGAGGGCCTGCACACGCTTAATAGCGTCTATGGTTGACAGGCCCTCCCTGAACCCATATTGGGCCCCGCTGATGTCGGGGCCCGTTTGGGATAGGTGCTGGACGAGGCGGTTTTCGAGTACTCGCTCGAACAGTTTACCGACCTCGTCCAGATGGCATATCACGAGACACGGTAGTGTCTCGCGCCAAGTGTAAGCGTAGCTAGTACACGCGTGCGAGACCGACCGTGTAAGTTTACGCGAGTACACGAGTTGACGGGCCCTCAGATTTTCGGATATCAACAACGGCTGATCCGACGAAATTGAGACTGCGCTTAATCGATAGCTTGGGTACGATTTGCATAATAAAAGTATATTTACTTTTCTCCTACGTGCTCCAGGAGTGGAGGTATTGCAATGCAAAAGTCAGATTTGTTAAATTTTGGATT
>NW_011960365.1:0-2019 GCF_000949405.1 Vollenhovia emeryi | reverse complement strand
ACTTTTTTTCTAATTATACAGGGTGTCGGATTCGATTTGGACGACTCCAAAGATTATAGTAGATTGGGTCAAACTGAGAAGAAAAGTTATATACCATTTTACAAAATCCGTAATTATTATCGCGTAATTAAGAAAAACGTCTGAGCCAATAAGTGCACGGAGGAGCTGAAGGCCGGACTCGGCAGACATGCAAAATGGTGTATTATTCTCCTACCACCAGAAAAACTTTTTCGGCGCGGTGTCATATGTCGCGCGTTCTCTCGCTGCGCGCCGTTCGCCCGCTCACCGCTCGCCCACGTCTCTCATCGATCGATGCATGACTCCACCTCTCGCTATCGGATCTTGAGAGATGTCAACAAATACACCATTTTGCACGTCTGCCGAGTCCGACCTTCCGCTCCTCCGTGCACTTATTAGCTCAGACGTTTTTCTTAATTACGCGATAATAATTACGGATTTTGTAAAATGGTATATAACTTTTCTTCTGAGTTTGACCAAATCTACTATAATCTTTGGAGTGGTCCAAATCGAATTCGACACCCTGTATATTATATTGTTCTTCAGTTTTTTCTATCAAAATTTCATATATGATTCATTAAAATATGATTAATTAGTTCTTGAGTTATAGACATTTGAAAGTTTTGGAAATCATTATTAAAGATAATTTGCGATAGTTACAGCAACCACAGACATTTCTCAAGAACAATTCAATATGTAATGCATTACTTGAAACCGTACAATTTTCATGTTTAACATTTTTTTCCATCTTACATATTTAAAAAGTTATTTAGAGTTACCTTATAAGGATACATACAGACATACATACATACACACATACACACATATAAAAGTACATATTAATTTCAAAAAAACTAAATAAAGCCCGAAAGAAGACTGCAGTGCGCCATATAAAACTCAGCATCTGTGCGCTGAGAGTAGGCTGCTGTGCCCCAACAGTGGGCCTAATAACTGTTAGCTAAGAGGAAACGTAACCGCGACAAAGTACCGCGGTTACATTCATATTTCAGATGAGTCTTTTGAAATTGTAACTTTCAAAAGCACATAACTCCGCAAGTACCTAACGAAAATATAATGTATTATATTGTTTTGGAAAGCTCTTGAGATAAGCTATAAGAATATGCTTTAAAAAAACGGGTTTCCTTTTAAAAATTTCGAGGTGATCTTTACGTGACCTTGAGGAAGCTGTTCAAGGTCATATTTATATTACTATGTAATGCAGTACTTGAAACCGTACAACTTTCATGTTTAACAGTTTTTTCCATCTGAGACGTAACCGCGACAAAGTACCGCGGTTTACATTCATATTTTAGATGAGTCTTGCGAAATTGTAACTTTCAAAAGCACATAACTCCGCATGAACCTAACGAAAATATAATGTATTATATTGTTTTGGAAAGCTCTTGAGATAAGCTATAAGAACATGCTTTTAAAAAACGGGTTTCCTTTTAAAAATATCAGGGTGATCTTTACGTGACCTTGAGGAAGCTGTTCAAGGTCATATTTATATTACTATGTAATGCAGTACTTGAAACCGTACAACTTTCATGTTTAACATTTTTTCCCATCTGAGACATAACCGCGACAAAGTACCGCGGTTTACATTTATATTTTAGATGAGTCTTGCGAAATTGTAACTTTCAAAAGCACATAACTCCGAAAGTACCTAACGAAAATATAATGTATTATAGTGTTTTGGAAAGCTCTTGGGATAAGCTATAAGAATATGCATTAAAAAAAAGGGATTCTATTTAAAAATTTCAAGGTCATCTTTACGCGACCTTGAGGAAGCTGTTCAATGTCATATTTATATTACTATGTAATGCAGTACTTGAAACCGTACAACTTTTATGTTTAACATTTTTTTCCATCTTACATATTTAAAAAGTTATTTAGAGTAAACTTATATGGATACATACATACATACATACATACACACATACATACATACATAACGACATTTGGTAATTATTTAGATTAACACACCCACCTCCAATAACC
>NW_011960364.1:0-2019 GCF_000949405.1 Vollenhovia emeryi | reverse complement strand
ACAATACTTTTCTGTTTGTCTTAGTCCCCTCTACCTTCCCATGACCGGAAGTCAATATATTGCGTAGCACCCTGTATAGGAGAAACCACTTTTTAAAAAAAACGCGCCATGCTATCTACCACAAGGTGGTGTAGAAATGATAGTGAAAAACATTTTCTTGCAAAGTAATTTATAAAGAAACTTATAAAAAGAAAGAACAAGAGGTAATAAACGATACAGAAAATTCAGGTCTTTGATCTGTGTTCTCTTGGGTGTCAAGAAATATGTAACGGTACTAAATGGTTTTAGATATAGACAATAATTTATTACAATGTTTTATCAAATAATATAATTGGAAAAATTATTTTTTAATCATATTACTTTATATTACAAAAATGTTTACTTTACTAAAATTGGATTTGATATAAATTATTCAATTAAAATTGGTTTTCAACTGAAATTAAACTTACATTGACTGAATTTGATTTAAAGGAAGGAAGACTTTTATTAAGAAAAGAAAGAAAGAAAGTGAGAGAATGAGCAAGAAGAAACAAGGGAGAAAAGAGAAGTCGGAATTAAAGAAAAATATAAAGGAAAAAAAGTAGAAGAAATAAAGATAAAAAGTATAAGTATTACCTTTTTTATATTTTTTATAAATAAAAATATTAAGTTACTTATTAATTTACATTATTATTTAAATTAAAATTAATTTAAATTATTTTATTGAATACTTAATTTTACTTTGATTTTATCCTATTATAGTAAAAGTGATTTTAATATAAGAATTTTAATATAAAATTTTAATATAATAATATAAGAATATAAAAAATCTAAACAAACGTTGAACTTTTAACCTTAAGTATTTACTGCAATTGATACTTAAAAACAATTGTCTAAGATAGGTTATCGTAGTAAAAGCCGTTAAGAAAAAAAAGAACAAATCAAGTTAAAAATGAAAGTAAGAAAATAAATTTGGAAAATTATTTACTATAACGGATCACCCTCCAATGTCGATGACCTTGACATATGTTGTCATGGTCATGACCAGAGAGAGAGAGAGTGAGAGGGGGGGAGAGAGAGAGAGAGAGAGAGAGAGAGAGAGAGAAATTAAGAAAGTATGCAATTCAAAAATTTTTACATTTCAAATATATTATGAAATATTCCTGAAAATTTTATAAATTTTAAATATGTCAGTAATTTTCTCTAAAACATGTTTCTGAAAACTTCTTGAAATATTTCTGAAAGATTTTGAAATCATTTCGAAAAATGTCAACGCTCTGATTACCTGGACCTATTTATATTTTAGAAGTCTTTCATGAAATACCTCCGAAAGAGTTTAATAAACATTTTATAAAGAAAATTAAGGATTTCCAAAATATTTCATAGTAATATTTGAAATGTTTCAGAAGTTTTTTTATGAAATATATCTTTATAATATTGTTACGCTCGCAAGGAATCCTGCTCACTAACGGAAAGCGGCGCCCGGTATCGTGGCGGGTTGCCACGATACCGATCGGCAACTATTGTTTATGTAATCAATCGATGGATTCGAAGCTTGGCTCTCGAGCTGTGCTGACGTGTTGTAATTCTAATAAAGTTCCTCTGTTCTTGTTCTTCCTAACTGGTTTGTCTCTTTGACGCGTACGTGCGCGGAAGAGTGCCGGGCACTCCCGTCAATCGAGTGCGCGGTCTGAGTGCGCGGAGACACCGCGAACGGTGAGCGCGAAGACGCGCGCGGAGCGTAACATTTTGGGGGCTCGTCTGGGATCTCCGGACAAGCAGCGGAGAGTCAGGACGGCTTACGCCACAAGGAAAAGACGCCGCGAGGAGACGACGCCAACGGAAACGACGCCAACGAGCGAGCCGTCAAACACGATGGAAATTGCGGCGGTGATGGCAGAGATCCGCCAGATGCGCGAGGAACAGACGCGCCGGGATCAGGACTTCGCGGCGGCGTTGCGTTCCCGAGACGAGGAGCTACGCATTCTCAAAGAACAGCTAAGTCTTTCTGATAACAGAGGGAGTATGGGCGCCGGTACG
>NW_011960363.1:0-2019 GCF_000949405.1 Vollenhovia emeryi | reverse complement strand
TTATTCACTAATTTCAACGTAAATACGGATTCCATGAAATTTCAAACATCTATAACTCAAAAACTAATCAACCGAATATTAATCAATTATATATGAAATAGGGGTAGAAAAGACTGGAAAGAATAATAGAATAAGAAATAGCCCGATATCTTGAATATTTAAACAGTTATTCAGGAATTTCAACGTAAATATACATATATATGTATGTAAAAACTGAACCGTTGCACCGATTATCGTCAAATACAATACCAGCCATCTTTTAATCACACTCAATAAATGTGCCAAAGTAGAAGGCGATATCTCAAAAATTGCGGAGGTGAGAGCGCGAACAATTTTTACGACATACACACACACACACATACATTTTTAAAAAATTGTTTTTTTGAGTTTTTAAAACATTCTAAACCCATTGGCAATGAAAACTGGAAAAAAATTTTTCGCATGAAAACAAAGCTTCCTCTATGAGGAAGCAATATACAAATTATATGGGTTTTGTGTACGAACCGACAATGTTCCACTAATCGGACGAAATCAGAGAACAGCATGGTATCATTGAAATAAAGTTAGTTACTTAACAAAAAATCTATTCGCTTGAATAAGTTATAGGTTACCTAATCTATAACACAGGGACCTAGTGAGACAGTAACGAGTAACGAGGTATAAATAAAAAAAAGCCTTTACGTCTCGTGCACCACGCGACCGCGCATCATGAAACGCAAGAAGGCTCCGTACAAAATCGTCGATTATTCCCTGGCATTTAATATCACACAATCGGTCATTTCGAGGTTCTCTCTCGTAATAAAATAATAATTGTGCACAATTATATTCTGATAAATAAACAGTACGAGATATTTAACATTACAAAAGGGGTGATATCACCTAAAACACTTACCTTTTTAAAAAAAGGTAAAAAAAGCACCAAGTATAAGCTTCAACGACCGAATATATTTTGTTACTCTATTTTTTTGCACCTCTACAAAAATATCTTCACTACAAAACTATCTTCTCTGCAAAAGCAATGATATCATCAACAAATTACGCCAAATATAACAATGGATATTTATATATGTATAACGCGTATTTTTCTTCTACCGTAACCATTCTGTAAATACATCTCATTCGGCCAATAACGTATCGACAGCACCGATGAAAAGAATAGCAACTGTTTAGAAATTTAGAAACTCTGTATCTATTCAGGCGAATTAAGGCCTGTGTCCATGATGCTAGTATTTGGTCCAACGGGGGCGAGGATCGCCAGACCGGTGATTACCGCGGAACTGCGGCTCACCGGTCTGGACGACCTAGTAACGGCAGGCGAGCTGGTCAACAGCGTCGCCTCGGAGGGAGGATGCAGGGCGGAGGAAGTCAGCGTCTCGATGCTGCCTCGCTCCCTCCCATGGCAACAGGGAGTCGCATTCGTGCCCAGTCCGGGCTGCGCGAGTGCTGGCACCGAAGGAGAGGATCCGGGCGGGGTTCTGCTGGGCGAAGATATCGCTCGTGCAGCCCCGCCCGATGCGGTGCTTCCGCTGCCTCAGGGAGGGCCACCTCCGGCAGTGGTGCACCGACAAGGTGGACCGCGGTAATCGCTGCTTCCGATGCGGCACCGCGGGACACCAGGCGAGAGGATGCACGGGGGCCCAGAGGTGCCCGCTATGTATGGACCTCGGGCTCCCGTCCGCCCATAAGTTGGGAGGGGTGGGGTGCGGCCGAGCCCCCGGCAGTAAGCCGGCGCGGGCAAGGGGCGACCCCACCCTTCCGCCTGGTCGCCCCCCCTCGCGAGAAGGGGTAGCGAAGGAGGGAGGAGGGGAGTGCTCTATGGAGTGCTCCCCGGAGGAGGGCTCCAGTCGGGAGCCTGACTCGGAGACGGACACGGTGATCGTCCCCGACTCACCTACTCGGCCGACACCAGCCGAGGGAGAGGGTAGAGGAGGGAAGCACCGCAATAGGAGGAGGACCTAGGTCCAAGTCCTGCGTGGCTTCGCTCCCCGTCTCACCCTGCCCGTAACGGGCGGGGTGCTA
>NW_011960362.1:0-2019 GCF_000949405.1 Vollenhovia emeryi | reverse complement strand
AATTTCTTGTCGTGAAGTGAGTGCTTGTTGTGTCGCGACTGACAATCCTTGGAAGAAACACGTGTTTGGTTGTCTTTCAAGGATTATTAGTCACCGAATGATTAATCGATAGCGATTAATAATAGTGATAAACGTGTGTGTTCCAAGTGTAAGTGAGTGAGTGAACCGGAGAGAAGCTGATCGCAACGCGCAACGGCCACCCCACGAAAGAGCCTGCGCCTGACTGTGAGTTGCGCCGCCCCTGCCTACCTCCTGTATTCGACGTGTGATAGGGTAACAATTTTTATTTATATCTCGAAAAATAAGCTTTTACCAAAATTTTACAAGAGGAAAATTCATCTTAGAATTTTATCCCGAACTTGTATTTTCAATGGTAAAAGGTTATACTGACTCACCCTGTATAATAGATAAATATAAAATTATTTTTAAAGGTATGTATACCTTACAAAAAAAAATATATATATATATTTTAAAACTCGCACGCAATTTCAAAGCAATTAGCGATATTTATTTTTGAGGAAGAACGAGTGAGGCGCTGGCTATTTCTTTTTGATTTTCAATTATATGTTTTGTTTATCTTAGCAACGGTTCTCTAGTTAAAAAGAAAACGAACTGGTACTAACAATGTTCTCAAGTCAAAGTAAAAAAAGGGAGAAATCAATTCTCTGAGGCGGTTCTGTACCATAATTTTAGGCGGTCAAGCACCGTTCTCTCAGGCGGTTTCGCACCGTTCTCTAAGGCGGTTTCGAACCGTTCTCTAAGGCGGTTTTATACCGTTCTCTAAGGCGGTTTAATACCGTTCTCGAAAGCGGTCCTGTACCGATCTTTTTAAGGCAATCCTACATCATTCTGAAGAAAAAGGATATTTCTATGCTGTATTACTGAACTACCTAAAATTAGCTAAATTTCCCTCATTTATCCGGAACTTTTTTGGTCCTTCGAGCCGGATAATTGAGTCAGGAAATATATATAACAAAGCATAAAGAAGGCAATTTCAAATCAAGATCAATTGTTAACTTGTATTAACATCATGAGAGTTTCACACGTAGAGACTCGAATCGAGCAACAGCTCACATTAAGTAACCTTATATTTCAAGCCATTGGATGTTTCAATAGAATAGATCCAACTGAAATAACAAAACAAATAGTCAACTCTCGTATCACAGCATTAAAAAGAAAACTGGGATAAATTTAATCTCATTTGTAGTGTTCCTCGCGGAGAATCAGAGGTGATCTCTCGTTAAATACTTTTGGTCGCCCTGAAAAGGGCGGTTTGTGTGTGTCGCCCTGAGAAGGGCGGTTGCGAGTCTTCTTCGGGGCTGTCCAGGCCTGCCGGTCTTTGCGTTCCTCTCTGTGAGGATGGTTGTGCCACGTCCACAGGTACGACCTGGGATTCGGCCGAACCCTGCGGGGTTGTCTGAGTGGCTGCGTCGACGGTGGCAATACTGCAGTGGACTTGGGTTCCCTGCAATCGGCAGTAGTCTCCACGGGAGGTAACTGTGTCCAAGTATCGGTGGAGGTCTAGGCCGCTGGAGCAGTCGTGGATCCGATGGTGGTCCGGGATGCGACGGTGGCAGAGGCGGGACGCGCTCTGGTCTTCCTGGTGGATGTCCTGGTGATGGCACGTCTCGGGTTCGTCGCCGGACTCGTGGCAGGATCTCTTTGTGGTGCCAAGGCCCTCAGGAGCTCTCTTGGGTAGAAGTCGAGGCCCGTGGAGCTCGCTCGAGGAAGTGGTCGAGGCCTTGCAGAAGCTCGCTCGAGTGAAGATGCCGAGGCCCAAGGGGCTCACTCGGTGATGATACCGAGGCCTAGGGAGGCTCGCTCGGCGATGATACCGAGGCCTAAGGAGGCTCGCTCGGCGATGATACCGAGGCCTAAGGAGGCTCACTCGGCGAAGATACCGAGGCCTAGGGAGGCTCGCTCGGCGATGATACCGAGGCCTAGGGAGGCTCGCTCGGCGATGATACCGAGGCCTAGGGAGGCTCGCTCGGTGAGAATCCAAGGCCCGAGGGGCTCGCT
>NW_011960361.1:0-2018 GCF_000949405.1 Vollenhovia emeryi | reverse complement strand
CAGTGCTCGGAATTAGTTGCCCTTTTCGGCCAGATTCCGTAGGCAACACCTCCTGTTCCCCCACTACGCTGAATATCGATCGAAGGCTCGACGGCCGAGCCGCCGTTTGCACGTGAGACGCTGTTTCTCAGGAGCGACTCTATATGAAAACTGTGTTAGAATCGTATCTTCCGTCAATTCGGATCAACAATAGTACCTCACGGGTGATGTGGAAAGCTATTGTTAAAATTATCATAATTATCATACATATATTATAACATGTCATACATATATAATATATTAATAATATGACATTTAATATTTAATTAAATTTAAAAATAAAAATTATTAAAAAATTTTTTTTAATAACGAATTGACGGAAGATACGATTCTAACACAGTTTTCATATAGAGTCGCTCCTGAGAAACAGCGTCTCACGTGCGAACGGCGGCTCGGCCGTCGAGCCTTCGATCGATATTCAGCGTAGTGGGGGAACAGGAGGTGTTGCCTACGGAATCTGGCCGAAAAGGGCAACTAATTCCGAGCACTGATGTAAAGGATCTTCTTTATTACGAAATGATTGATCAGTTCGTTGGCGATTATTATTTAAGGGGTAAATAACGCGTTTGTTCACTCTTATTCCATGAACATTACAGCGTTCGCAAGCGTGATATCCGCCATGGTTCTTAATACATTTAATTAAAGAACGCACTGGTCTGTCGCATATACAGCTTTTATACGAACATGGAACCGCATTTCCTTTATTAAAATTCCTTCGCGATATAAATTAATCATTTCTTCAATAAAAGGTTCAAAATATTTATGTATATTACATGGTTTTTGATTGCCACAATATATTGCTACCGGGAATGGTTCATATACATTAGGTTGAAAATATACTTTGCATAAGATTGGCCACAATTGTTTGTTACTAGAATGAAAAAGTGGCACACCATCGATATTAATGAGTAACTCTATTATATTTTGTACGTGTAAATTTGTGTTAATCGTTGTTTGGAGATATCTACTTATTCCAAAATACACAAATTGACCTTCCTGAACTTTAGAAATGTTTTCAATATAATATTCTGCGGACATTGATTTCTAAAATGATTTTGCTGACTTTGGAAGATTAGGTAAGCACTTTGTGCGTAATATTTTAAGCAGCTCGTCAAGACAATTATGTTTTATTTTATATTTAAGGGCCCATTGTCGTAATAAAGATGTATCACTTGTTTGTTCCATTAATTGTTCCAATTCGTTATATTTTGCGTTATCATCACTGTCTTTATTAATATCTACTTCATTAATATCTACTTCATTAAAATTACTCACGTTCCAAGAGTTGTTTCCACAGTTTGTATAAAATTCTTCATCTTCATTAATGGATAAAATGTCACTACATGATTCTTCATAAATTTCATAATTTATATCACTTATTGGAATGCTTGAGTCATTTCTTGAGAATTTACACACACTACTATCCGTATTATCGACTTTCTCGATATTGTTCGAGTTTATTAATTTACGACGTTTGCGAAAACGTTGCACGCGCATTTTTGTTAATAAGCGTCTTTGTGTCTCAGCAATATTATCCATTAAATATGTAAGTCTACTAACCTGTAACGAGGGCGACCGGGGAGGTGCGGCCGCGTTAGAAAAAACCCGAATTCCTCGAGCGAGAGAGAAGGAAATAGAGCCAGCCGGAGAAAATCGATAACGCGCGGTTGCCACGCGTTGACGGCAACCGGCAACGCCGCACCCGCCCCCGCCGCCTCACCCCGCGCGCCTCCGTCCGGGGGGTATAAAAGCCCCTCCGGAGCAGGCGAGTCAACTCAGTTGACGCTTGGTGCTCCGACCGTCAACTACCGGGCAGCGGGTCCCTCCGCTGCAGGTATAAGCCGGAGCTGAATGGGTGCTCCTGTCTCCGGCTATATACCGAACCGGAGCACACAGTGGAGGCTCCTCTCCGCTGTGGGCCCCGTCCCTCAGTAGCGTACGCCTAACGGGGTGCTCCTCGGCGTACACATGCTACTACT
>NW_011960360.1:0-2018 GCF_000949405.1 Vollenhovia emeryi | reverse complement strand
TTTCTTCATAAAACTCTTACATACATTTTTACACTAATTCCATTAAAGTCAAAGACGTGTGCTTCAAGAAAGCACCTTTATCACTGGCCATTTTGCCATCCCTGAGCGCGCGAAATTCTAGCTTTGCTATTCGAGATGATTAAACTGTTCCCATTTGAAAACTATTATAGCCTCGACTTTTTCGTATTAGAATTTTCGTCTCAAAATGTTACAAAGTACTTGTCATTAAAATATTTATCGCCAGTTTAGGTACACCCTGTATATCGTATATTATACAGGGTGTTAAAAAAGTGTCGCATTTGCTCAGCACCATTCGATAGAGAATAAAAATTTAAGAAGAAATGTCTAATACTACGTTTCGATGCGATTGTTACGACCCGCGTTTTTTATTTCTGCGCGGGGACGTCAGAAATCTTCTGACGAGAAGAGGAAAGGCAAAGACGGAAGAGGGGAAGTGAAAGTATGTGTGCGTGTGGGTGTATGAATGAGTGTATGTGTGAGTGTGGTTTGTATGGTTATTTTATTTACATGTATGTACAAGTGTGTGGGTGTGTATGGGGCCTCATAACGAAGGCATATTCCGCCCCCTTTTGGGGATGTCGACGTGAGGGCGGATAATTTTTATCCTCCGCTGGAGTGGTATGTTCGAGATCACCCGCGGACGAGCAGTCGGTGCCCGGGCTATCGCCGGCTCCTTTGACGCGAGCGAAGGTACTGGGCCGGGGATCGCGGCCAGAGGTGTCCGTGGTGGAGGGGTAATAGGAGGCCGCGGCTTCCACACTCCCTGAGGGCAGTGCTCGCCGGAGGTAGGCGGGGGTGGGCGGACAGGAGGCTGACGGTACGGGGGAGGGAGCTTCTGAGGAGGCTGACAGTACGGTGGAGGAAGCTTCTGAGGAGGAGGAGGCTGAGGGTACGGGGGAGGGAGCTTCTGAGGAGGAGGAGGCTGAGGGTGCTGCGGAGGAGGTGGCGGGTGGTGTTTCTCCCGGGGTTCGGGTACAGGAGCGTTTCGGGGGTACACCTCGAATACCCGCGGGTCAAACACCCGCACCTGGTGGTGTGCTCTGACCAGGCGCCTTAATTGGCGCTGCCGCCCCGAGCGGCGGGACCGGCCCATGATCGGGCTTCCTGCGGAAGGCACTCATGGTTAAGTTGTTAATCGCACAAGTTAATTAGTGGGGAGGGGAGGTAACGGTGTCCTGCTCTGGCACACACGGAATAGCGTAGTGTTCCTCCTCCCGTTTGCTTCACCCGTGGGTGGAAAGCATTGGTTTCTGTGGGAGTACTCAGTAGCGTGCCATTAATCACTGGGATTCAGTTGCGTCGCTATCATCATCGTACTCCATTGCAACGCCATGTCCACTTTAATTACCTTATAGCAACCGCGAAAACACGGATACAAAATTAATAATAACTAAAGAAAGAAAGGAGGAAAGATGAAAAAGAAAACGAAATATTACTGGGGAACAAAATCGTCCCTGTCCGCTATTACGGACCTTATAAGAAAAGAACAGAAAAGGAACTTGACAATTGGCTTAATATGCCGGGGCTGTCATGGCCCGAGTATGCACTTATTTGCATGCTTTACTGGCTCAAAATTCGTTTCGAACAACCACAGTGCATCTGCAACAACATTATTTAGTTCGTTTGGTTCCCCGTGTGCCAGGTGCCCATTCGAGGTTTCCCTAACAGCGAGGGGACCCTGTTAAATTGCCGGTAGCAATGAGAGATGGAAAAATTGTCATGATTGTCTGGATGAGTCCCCCTTTTCTTTTGTGGGGTCTGACTCGGGGAACGGAGACGACGGCGAAAAAGAAACAGCAAAACAGAAGGCACGAGGCGTCAGGAAAGAGAAGAAGAGGCGAAGGTGTACGTGATTCAGATAGGACCCGGGTGCTTAATGCCGGGCTGGTGAATCGGTTCCAACGAAGAACGCCCTGTGCAAGAGCGCGCATTCGAAGGTGGAGGAAGCTCAGAAGAACGCCCTGTGGAGAGCGCGCAACAGAGGTGGCAGACGGACT
>NW_011960359.1:0-2018 GCF_000949405.1 Vollenhovia emeryi | reverse complement strand
ATCTATTTAATAGTATATACATATTTATACATAGACGTATTGCGAATCGAACCCCCGAGGAACACTCGGCTATCGCGCGCGTGGCCCTTATAAAGAATAAATAACATCAAAATACAATAAATATAAAGAGAACAATAAATACAAATAAATAAATAAAACAACAGAGTGGTGCTAAAATAAACTAAAATAAAACATTCAATAAAAACCGCAGGGTTCTATAAAATTCTACTTTTAATTCCTCGCTATTTCTTTCTCTATATTCTTTATTCTTCAACTCTCTTTTCTTAAAAATCTTTTCTATAGTACCACCTGTTGCTCAATTTCACATATATATATAATAGCATGGAAGGGCCACGCGTGATCGTCCTCGCCTACCCGCTTCCAAATCGTGTACAGTGCCCTCGCTGTTACAAAGGCGGGGACGATTACGAACGCACGCGAGGGGAGTTCTGCGATCCGGCTCACCTAGTCAAACACTTAAATAAAATGCACCCGGGGGACACGGTCGCGTATGAGTGCTCGGTGTGCCGGTACCGGGGTAAATCCCGGTACCCGAAGAAAGACGTGGCAGCGCACTACGACCGCCTGCACTCGGTCCCCCGGACAGAGCCGGCGCGAACTTCCGGCACGGGAACGCCTCCGGTGCAGTCGCCCGCGCGCGGCAGGTGTGCCACCGAGGGCACAGGTGCGCGGGCGGGGGGGACGCGCGCGCTGAGACAGCTGACGCTGGCGGGCGCGCTGTCGACGAGCCGGGGCCGCGTTGCGCGGCCACCTGGGCGCCCCACGGCCTCCCCAACGCCATCGCCACCGCCACCCATCACCACCAGGGCCGGATCCCCCTCATTCGCGGCCGTTACCGCGGCTTCAAGAATCAGCCCCTTGACAGCCGGGGCACGCGGTACGGTTGCCACGGGGAGCACCGCACTGCGCAGCAGCAACAGCAGTAGCAGCAGAACATCAGCAGCAGGAGCAGCCGCCGCGAGGACGCGGACTCCTCCTGGCCAAGTGCCAGCCTCCAATGGTCCGCTGGCCAGGTCGACGCGCGCTCCTCTCCGCCCAACGCCATCACCACCGGCATACACCGAGGAGACGGCGGAGAGGAATAGGCGAATTTTGAGCCTAAGGCGCAAGTTGCCCGCCGCTCCACCACCACCTGCGGCTTCCGGCACTGAGGCCGGAGCCACGCGGCGGGCAACGCGCGCGTCGACCTCGATGCCGAGGGAGATTCCCACCAGGCCGGTGCGCAACTCCCCCCCTCCCCCGTCAACCCAGGCGACGGGGGGACCGTCCACCAGTAGGGGGGGAGAGAATAGAAGAATGACGCGTTCCACAAGCGTACCGGCCGTGAAGACGGGAACACGTCAGCGGACCACGCCGCCCCGACTATCACCTATCGGGGAAGCACCACCCTCCCGCCGGGTCGCCACGAGGAGCCAGGCGAAGAGACCCGGCGGGCAGCAGGAGAGAACACCGCCGCAGCCTAGGGTGGTGCTAAGGAGGCTGAGCACGCCGACGTCGCAACAGGGGGGCGTATCACCGAGGACGGTGTCGACGCAAACGCCCCCCTCGGCAGGCCAGACTTCCCCCATTACAGCTTCGTGGGAGGTCCTGGCCTTGCCCGCAACACCACCGAGCGTCGTTGCGACGTCGGCCGTATTAACATCAAATACCACGACGACGGTGACGACAACGGTGTGCCGCAGCCCCATTATGTCAACGGGGCTGCCCACACCGCCGGGGGGAACGTCGCCCCCCCCGCAGAGGACATCGCAGAGCCCTCAGTCCACCGGAGGGCTCTCTCCCGTCGTCGTGGAGGCTAGGAGGAGTCCTTTTACACCAACCACGATGCCAGCAAGGGCCATCGAGCGGCGGCCGGAAAACGCCAGAGTGGTGCTCCTCTCTTCGGACAGCGAGGGGGAGGAGATGGGAGGCCCGTGGAGGACGGTGCGCCCGGGGCGAGGGGCGAAGCGGCGCCGGCTTCTGAGCGGCGGCTCGCCCGGTGGCGAGTCATCGGCCGC
>NW_011960358.1:0-2017 GCF_000949405.1 Vollenhovia emeryi | reverse complement strand
AACTGACATGGGGGAAAATTTCATACAAGTAGCAAAAATGTTGGAAGTAACAGAAAATTCTCCATACTTTATTGTTAACGGACAAAAAGTTGCTTATTTTATTGATCCGCCGCATGCCATAAAAGCGATTCGAAACAATTTTTATAAAAATAATATTTTTTATAATGAGAAACTTATTTCGTGGAAGTTTATTGAACAATTTTATGAAATAGATAAAAAAAATGAAATGCGACTTGCGCCAAAACTCACAGAATGTCATATTACTCCCACTAATTTCGAAAAGATGAAAGTTCGTTATGAAACACAAATTTTGAGTGCCACGGTAGCTGCTGGTCTACAAAAATTAGTCTTATCTCGTTGTATTCCAGATGATGCTGTTGTTACAGCTAATTTTGTTCGAGAAATGAATAATTTATTTGCTATGTTCAATTCGTGTTCAGTTGTCCATGCAGTAAAATACAAAAAAGCTTTTATTGGTGAAAAGAATCAAGTTGAAGATCTTCTAAAAATGAAAGAATATTTACATAATTTAAAGGTATTTACAAAACAAGGAGTTAACATTTCTAACAAAGTTAAGGTATTTAAATATTGGTGTCAAAATATAAATTCTTTATTGGCAATGTGGGATTACTTGAATATTACTGCCCCTAAAATAAAATTTTTATTAATGCGTCGTTTTAATCAAGATGCATTAGAAAATCTTTTTGGTAAAATTCAAGCTTTAAATGGTTATGCTTTCAATCCCACACCCATTCAGTTTTATTATTCTTTCAGAAAGCTTTTTTCTATGAATCATTGTACAATACAAACAGGGAACTGTCAGCAAGATAGTGATAAAATATTTGCTAGTATGATAAATGTGTTGGGGCAGCATAATAATAATATTATTGAAAGTACAATAAACGAAGATAAAATAAGTTTAGATGATCATGATTATCGCGATATAGATATCAATGAACAAGATGTATTTCGTTATATTTGTGGGTACATCATTCGCAAATGTCTAAAGAAACACTTATGTGATATTTGTTTAAATTATGCCAAAGAATACACAGACTTAAATGATACCTCGTATTATTGTTTTTTTAAAGCATATAATTCTACTAATGACAATCTCTTCGGTAACTTATACATGCCAAGTGATAATTTTGTTGCATATCTGAGAACTCTGGAAGATATATTTCTCAAAAAGATTGAAGAGTATGTTTTGGAAAAAGGTATCGTTACTAAATTTGTTAAACTTTTTAAGCAAATAGAATTTATTCATCCTTGCTCAGACTTTCCAAAAAGTTATTTAATAAGTCTTTATGTTAGAGTACGACTGTTTTACACTTTAAAGTTTATTAACAAGCGATTTCGTTCACAATCTGGTCGTAGAAAAACTGTAATTTTGCGTCATATTTAAAATTCTTTGTGATATCCGTTTCTTGTTTGCGTGATTTTTAAAATATAGATGATTATGTTCAGATATGCATTCGTTATGTTACATTTTGCGTTATACTTTAAAATCTATATGATGTTCGTTTCTTGTTTGCGATTTTAAAGACTATGATATATATAATTATGTTCAGATACGCATTCGTTTATATTACATTTATATTACATTTTATGTTATATTTAAATTTCTATGTAATGTTTATTTCTTGTACGCACGATTTTAAGTAGTATAGTTTTTTCAAAAACGCATTTGTTATGTTAAAAATATTTTAAATGGGCACATATGTATTGTTTTATGACATAACAAACATTTTATTACAAACGCGAATTTGTATTTTTCTAAATTAATATAAATAAAAAATAAAAAATAAACATTTATAATTTTGCTTCCTCATAGAGGAAGCTTTGTTTTCATGCGAAAATTTTTTTTTGGGTTTTCTATGCCAATGGGTTTAGAATGTTTAAAAAATTAAAAAAAACACACTTATTTAAAAAATGTGTGTGTGTGTGTGTGCGCGCAATAATTTTTCGCAATCTCACCTACGCATTTTTTGAGATATCCTCAAAAAAACACACTTTT
>NW_011960357.1:0-2017 GCF_000949405.1 Vollenhovia emeryi | reverse complement strand
CAGGGCCTGACGGGGTTCCCGGCCCGCCAGACACAGACCGCCTCCCCCCTTGTCGTTGGGGGAAGGCCATCTCCTCACCGCCTCGGCGGTGTTCCGCCCACTAAGAGGGGAGGGGACTTACCCGCGGCTTGCGGGCAGCCCCTCCCCCGCCCGTCAGGGCGGCGGTGTGGGCGGCGGAGTAGGGGGTGGAGTGGGAGCGGGAGCACGGGCGAGTAACATTCTCGCCCGGTTCCGCGTCATGGGAGGGGAGGCCGGGGAAGTACGCGTCTCCCCGTCGGCTCTTCCTCCGTCTGACCCAGCTCCCACTCTATCCCCCGCGGCTGGTCGGGCAGGCCGGGCCCGGGGAAGTCTTCTCCGGGCCCAGCGCCACCGCCGCCACCGCTGTGGCGGGCGGGGAAGGGGTATCTGGCCCCTCCTCTCCCGCTCCGCCGCCTCCTTCTGGAACTCATATCACCTCGTACGGTCCCAAATATTTGTGCGAAAATTTAAGGCCTGGTCCTTGCTGCGTGCGCTTAATAGCCACCATATCTCCCGTGCGGTACTGATAGGGCTTCTTCCTTCTTTTATTATAATTTGCCTTATTCTCGCGTTGGATCTTTTCAATGTTCTCCCTGGACTGCTGCCTCAATTCGGTCCGGTCATTGTCAAACGAAGCGATAAGCTCATTATCTAGAATTTCCTTGATGTCGGGATCGTCACGGATGCGAGGGCATACTCCCAACAAGACACGAAAAGGTGTCGTACCAATACTTCTGTGCAGCGTTGTATTCAGACATAGCTGGGCAGCGTCGAGATACTTATACCACTCATCAGGCTTAGGGGCCGATAGCTTAGTCAACAGCGGTATCAAGGTACGGTTCAGGCGCTCAACTTGACCATTGAGTCTTGGAACTCCCGTGGTAATCAGCTGGTGCTCGATGCCCTCGGAGTTACAATATTCTTTAAACTCCCCTGATGTAAATGCGGAGCCCCGATCAGAGATATCCTCCTTGGGTTGCCGAACACCGATGACTGTTTCTTTAGACAATTTATAGCCGCGGCTGCACTCGTAGATTTCACTGCATATAACCACGAAAACTTCGAAAAGGCGTCTACAATAGCGAAAATGTGAAGGTAACTTTTCCTCGTCGACGGTAAAGGACCTAAATGATCGATATGGAATGTGTCTAACGGTACGCTTCCCTTCTCGATCGGACTTAACAAACATTCCGGTTTTCCGTGTTTTCGCTCGGCCATTATACACGCTACGCAATTCCGCACAACCTTTTCAATCTTTGGACGCAAGCTAGGAATCCAATAGTTTTTCTTTATTAGAGCTTCCGTTTTATTAATTCCGAAGTGTCCTTGTTCGTGAGCTTTTCTAATTATTTGCGTTTGCATCTGTTTCGGAACAACCAACCGAATATCGTCGTTTACTTCTTTATACAGAATTCCGCCTCGCATTACATAACCATCCGCTTCGCTTTGCTTAGTCGCGTCGATGAGTACTCGCAACTCGTCGTCTCTTCCCTGCGCCCCCCTCAATCGCGCCACCAGTCCCCTCTTCACATTCATCTATAATCAGACAGGACGGTATGGGATTTCGACTGAGAGCATCTACATGGACCATGCTTTTTCTGGGCCGATGCTCTATAAGGTAGTCAAACTCCTCAAGAAGCAGCGCCCTCTGGCAACCCTTACACATAGATCTTTCTTAGCCATGGTCAATGCAAACGCCCTGCAATCCGTTACAATTTTAAAATGTATTCCCAACAAATAAACACGAAATCGCTTGAGCGCCCTGACAATCGCCAACACCTCTAACTCGTAACTTGAGTATTTTTCCTCCGCTGGTGTTGTTTTGCCGCTCGCGTAGTATACCGGGTGAAATCGCTGATCCTCGCTATTTCTTTGAAGAAGAATTGCCCCATAACCGTATTTAGACGCATCCGTGTGCAATTCGGTTTCCACACCAATACGGTATAAATTTAATACAGGCTGTTGGCATAGTAGGGTAAGGTTTCTTAAGTTGTACCCC
>NW_011960356.1:0-2017 GCF_000949405.1 Vollenhovia emeryi | reverse complement strand
AACTATCGAAAATCCGTCAGCGTCTTAGTGTTATGATAAATACATCTTTTTTTTCTATCGGCTGTTTTTTGTATAAAATCGCCAGAACTATTATTAAAAAGTATCAGGAACTACAGAACTCGACTGCATGCGATAAGAACTCCATTTTATTTTTGATCTGCTGGGAAATGATATGCCAACTTCACAGGCATTCCGACATTTCTGATGATGCCTGTGAAGTTGGCATATCATTTCCCAGCAGATCAAAAATAAAATGGAGTTCTTATCGCATGCAGTCGAGTTCTGTAGTTCTTGATACTTTTTAATAATAGTTCTGTTGATTTAAACCAAAAAACAGTCGTTCGAAAAAATGATCTGCTAACTTCCCGTAGCAGATCATTTTCTAGCAGATCAAAAATAAAAGAGAGTTCTTGTCGCATGCAGTCGAGTTCTATAGTTCCTGATACTTTTTAATAATAGTTCTGGTGATTTTATACAAAAAAAACCGATAGAAAAAAAAGATGTATTTGTCATAACACTAATTGTAAGACGCTGACGGATTTTTGATAGTTCTACGAGTTCTAAACTATTTCTCGTGTAGTTCTAAACACATTTATTCATTTTCCAAAGAATTTTAGGCAGTGGCAAGTCTCTGTTACTTTTTAATAATTCATAATCCCCGAAAAATCCATTTTTAAGCAGATAAGTGTGCTCTGCTGTTCGGAAAGTCGGGGTTCCGGTCCTTCTAAAATATTTGTCGTATAGCTCTGAAGATATATATATTCATTTTCCGAAGTGTTCTAGGCAGTGGCGTGTCTCCGTTACTTTTTAAAAATTCATAATCCCTGAAGAACACCTTTCTAAGCAGATAAGTGTGCTCTGCTGGTCGAAAAGTCATAGTTCCGGTTCTTCTAAAATATTTCTCGAATATATATATTCGTTTTGAATATATATATTCGTTTTCCGAAGAGTTCTAGGCAGTGGCAAGTCTCCGTTACTTTGTACTTTGTACCGTTACTGCTGAGAAATGGATTTTTCGGGGATTATGAATTTTTACAAAGTAACGGAGACTCGCGACTGCCTAGAACTCTTCGCAAAATTAATAAATATCTTCAAAACTATACGAGAAATATTTTAGAAGAACCGGAACTATGACTTTCCGAACAGCAGAGAACACTTATCTGCTTAAAAATGGATTTTTCGGGGATTATGAATTATTAAAAAGTAACAGAGACTTGCCACTGCCTAAAATTCTTTGGAAAATGTATAAATGTGTTCAGAACTACACGAGAAATAGTTTAGAACTCGTAGAACTATCGAAAATCCGTCAGCGTCTTAGTGTTATGATAAATACATCTTTTTTTTCTATCGGCTGTTTTTTTAATAATCTAGAACAACACAAGCGCGCGCTCCGCGCGCGCCATTATTCTTCCACATTATATATATTACATAAACTGTCAAAATAACCCTCTTAAATACAAACTGTCGAAACCGCAAGTCGAAGTGAACGACTCGCAACGAGATCGACACATAAACTGTCAAAATAACCCTCTTAAGGGGATGCTGGAGTGACTATTATACCGACCAGCCATATTGCGTTAGTAGTAGCTGCCAGATCTTGCAAGAGATGGCGCTATAATCGTTAGACGAAGACAGATATATCGAGGCCACGTTTTGACTATAGAACTTATAAACATGGAAGGGGAATAGCATATACTCTCCGTGAGCTGAAACTGAGTCCAACATCTGTATGACTTTGGTCCGTTATGCGCATGCGTTAAATCGTTGCGCATGCGTTATTGTAATCTCATTTTGGCCGCGCATGCGTTATTGTAATCTCGTTTTGGCCACGCATGCGTATTTCGAGGAAAAGTCATAGAACGAGACAGAATTCTAGTTTCTTCTGTCTCACTTCTTGGCTTCACTTGTGCCGATCCGTTTCCCCTTCCATGTTTATAAGTTCTATGGTTTTGACCATAGACATATACAAGATAGACTGCTTATGAGGCAGTGGAACCATAGTGTAAGGATTACATGG
>NW_011960355.1:0-2017 GCF_000949405.1 Vollenhovia emeryi | reverse complement strand
GTCCCCAACCAGGAATAATTAAGTCCTGGAACGTTATCTTGTGCGTTAAGTTACTACGTTCAACGTTCTGGATACACTTTTGGATACTTTGAACATCTTGCTGGAGAGAACTGCCAAGTTAATTTATCTAATATCAACCGTAATACAAATTAATTTTAATACAGGGAATAGTTTCGAAACTTTTATCTTCGATAACTGACGGTTGGGACGCGGTTTCGACCCTATTGGCGTCGATTCGACGTAAGGGTCAGAGCACAAAGCAACGTAATAGCTTGCGACAAAGACGTAAGGGATACGCATGAAAATAATCAAAATCCATCGCGATAACCTGTCGTTTGTAAAACTATAAAAGTGGATTAAAATTGTCAATTCAAAATTCAGTGGGAAAATCATAAACATGGCGAACCAATCAAGCGCTGGATACCGCGTGTCCAGACTCTGATTAGAGGGTCTCTATTTTACGTCAAAGCTTGTGCGCTATCTACGTTAAAGCCCCGTCTACATAGAAGTTGTAAAGTCGTAGTCGTAAGAATAGTCGACTGCGATTGGTCAATTTCGTCGGACACATAAGAATTGACCAATCACAGTCGACTATTCTTACGACTACGACTTTACGACTTCTATGTAGACGAGGCTTTACGCTTGCGTCTTTGTCGTAAGCTATTACGTTGCTTTGTGCTCTGACCCTTTAAGCCTATCACACAATACCAGGCAACAGGGAATGGAATTTCTGACGCGTTGGATTGGTTGGAAGAAAATTTCCGACGAATCCAGCGCGTCAAAAATTCTATTTCCTAATCCTATTGCCGGTGCTTTCCTATTGTGTGATAGGCTTTAAGGCAGGACGTAACAATTATCGGCGTAGACGCTCGAAACGCGCGTCGCGATGTCACGGCGGTTCGGGATTTCGTTCCTGGCGGTTTCAGCGCCGACTATGGGAGATTAGATTATAGATTAGATATTATAAACAACGGCGCGGTATTGAATCATCGCGAGGAAAATGCGATTTTCTATTTTTCAACCGCCGATCGTGACGCAACAGTACTTAGGCGCCGATACGTGCGCGTCTCGCGAAATTGACGCAACTTCAAGGCACTCGAGACGCTCAGTTACACGTCGTGCCTTTGTATTTTATCTCCTTCGACTAATAAGAAAAATTCTAGTAACAGTTGTTCGCGCGTGAGATACGGAGATTCGCTAAATACTGAAATCTTCTCAAAGATAAAGCGAACGAAACGAAAATATTCTATTCCGCGCATGAATCGATTTTTATTCCAGAACACAGCAGAATTATAGACATTAATAGCAGCAGACGTGGCACGTAACTTCACAGTTTGCATCACTAGAGTTTTAATTACTTATAGAAAGCGTTTTTGTCAATTCGGTTCATTGCCGGAGAAATTTGGAGAACGGACAAGCGCAGAAAGTCCCAAGCCGCAAGAAATCGGCCAATGGCGGTCGATTATTCTCATATTTGACTGTGATTGGTCCATTTCTTGCGTTGCGTTGCGGCTCGGCGTCTTGCGTTTTGCGCCCATCGTAGAATAAGTTTAAGAGAAAATGATTTGCAATTAGACGAGGTTATTTGTAATCGGACGAAATCAAGTGAAATCGTGTAATCGGTGGGACAACATTTCAGCTAGCGATCACCCCCCGGGATTTCGCACCGAGGGCGATAAATTCACGGTGGAACCAACGTACGACGCCTATTAATTTAGCAGACACTCGGCTATCTCTAGCGCAGCAGTCCGTGGCCGCGTCGGTGGATCGCGCAGCGACTTTCACGCATCCTCGCAAAGCCCAAGTCAATTATCCCGCGACGTCGCGACGGAATTCGATCGCGTAGCGTTTTCCACCCCGTGCGATTCCCGTTCGTTTGTCTATTTATAAAGACAAACTCTCGTTCTCGCGGGTCCGCTTGTCGCCGCTTGTGTATAAACACGCGCCGCCGTCGCCGCCGGCCGCGCCGGCCGGCGGCGGCGGCGGCGGCGGCGGCCGAGCGCGCCCGAGCTCGGCC
>NW_011960354.1:0-2017 GCF_000949405.1 Vollenhovia emeryi | reverse complement strand
TTCTCCACTTCGCCTTTCCTCCCTACCTCCATCTCCTTGACCGTTCTCCCTGCTTCCTCCGCTTCTCACCTCTCGTTCTACTCACTCTCCTCTTCCTCTTTCGTTGTCCGTCTTCCTCTCTGTCTCCCTTTACCTCCTCTGTCTCTCCTCCACCTCTTACCTCCCTCCTCTCTCCTCCTCCTTTTCACTCCTGTCACCTCCTTCCTCCGCCTTACTCTCTCCTCTGCATCTTTCCTTCTCCCCTCTCTCCACTCCACCATCGCTCTCCCCCGCCGATCCTCTTCGCCGCCGTCCGATTTCGTCTGCCAGCTCCCTTCCTGCATTCTCGCCGATCGACTTTCCGCTCGACTATCGATTACTTCCATCCGCTCCGTTCCCTACCAATCGCCTTCTTTCCCGTCCATCGATCTCTCGCACTCGGCCTCATCACTCCCCACCTCCGCTTCTATCGATCTCTCGAACCTCCCGTCCAATCCTCTTCCTTCTCCGTATCGATTCTCGATCACCTCTGTTCTCCCCCACCACTTCCGTCCTCTCCGTTCCTGCTTGCCGACTCATGCCAGCTCCTCTCACTTTCCACTTCAGTTTCTCTCCTATCCTTCACTTTTTCTTCTCTCCTCCATTTCCACTGTCACTTCTCCGTCTCCTCTTTCCATCACCTCCTCTGTCTCCCGATCACTCCTCTCCAGCCTTTCCTTTCACTACCTTTTTCACTCCGCCTCCTCACTGTATGTCTTTCCTCTTCGCCATCTTTACCCCTTCCTAATTTAAAATTGTAATTTAACAAAAAATCTTTTAAATGTTTATTTGTCATTTATTTAAAATTTATTAAATATTTATTTTACATTAAAAATATATATTAAAAAGTATGTATTTTAAAAAATATATACTTAAAAATAATATTTTTGCAATCTTTATTTATTATGTATTTAGTATTTGTACATGATTTGCTCACAATTATTAATTATTTGTTTGCAACAATATTGTAAACAACATTTATTTAACATTTATTAAACGTTTATTCTATATTAATTATTTATTTAAAAGCCAGTTAGAAAAAATATGTTTGTAATGTTACTTATCTATTATTTTAATATTTGTACATTCGTTTGTGAAAATGTTATAAGCAATATTTATTTAATATTCATTAAACATTTATTTTACGTTAAATATTTATACTAAAAAGTAATTAAAAAATTTTTTAACCTTTCTTTATGACATGTTTAATATAATTTGTACATTTGCATTATTTATTTATTATATTTATAATAATGTTGTAAAAAGATTTTTTGTTAGTTTGTGACCGTTCGATTCTGTGAATTTGGGCAACGGATAGCCACGGGAATTCTAGGGTCCGGCGGTAGGTGTTTCGAAAAGAGAGAGAGTCAGGTTCTAATAACTTAAATACTAAAATATATTTACAACTTAATACTACATATATACCTATTACTAACTATTACTAACTTACAACTATTCTTAGATTTCTAATGCCGTTCTGACGGCGGTTCGACTGTGTGATCTGGCGCATTAGCGCTTCGGATAATAATTACTGTTTCGCGGTGACGCGGGACGGTTCGCCGGATTAATTGATACGGTTGACGGCGGTGCGGTAATATCTTTCGGTAATCGGTACGGTGTGTTCTCGCGCGGTCTGGTTCGTTCGGAGCCGGCGCGGTACGGCGGCACGATGCGGGCGGCGCAGGCGCGGTGCGCGTGGCGTCGGCTCGGTGCGTGCGGCGCCGGCGCGGTGCGATGTCGTCTTGCCGGTGACGACTGAGGGTGGAGTCCCATGGAGCGGAATACGCGGAAGCGGAATCAGCGGATCGCCAATCACAAGACCGTTTCGACGGAATTTTTGAAAGGGCTCTATCAGAATAATCTTGCGATTGGCGATCCGCTGATTCCGCTTCCGCGTATTCCGCTCCATGGGACTCCACCCTGACGACTCGCATGTACGGTTTAGGCCGGGTGTTGTGTGTACGAGCCACTCAACACGTGGCGAGGATTTCGGGCTTGG
>NW_011960353.1:0-2016 GCF_000949405.1 Vollenhovia emeryi | reverse complement strand
GTTTAGGAGTTAAATATTGTATGTTCCGGCACTTCGCAATACATTATATATGTTTTTTCTTACCGATACGGACCTTACATTACAGTAACGTGAGATGACAAAAAAAACAAATCAAAATTTACAGAACCCAAAAAAACAAATTTGACATAATAAACTTATATAAAATAAAATATATTAATATCAAGAATTTCTCAGTTGTAATTGTCATCATCAGCATCGTCCACATTGTGTGCATTCTGAGGCTCGCCACATAAATAATTTTCTGCTTCGTGTCGCAATCGCTGGCGTCGTCCTCTTTGCTCTTTATTACCTCTTTTCACTATATTTCGGTGTCTTTGTTTTCCAATACGTATCGCTTCCGCTACCTCTCGGAAAAAATCATCCCTCAATGGATTTGCAAAGTGCGAATTCAAACATACAGCATCTATTAATTAAACAAATAACATATTGATTCACTTTATAGCTTTTTGAATAAAATCAATTATACATATTTCAAACATATTTCATAAATCGAAGTAACTTACCATACACTGCTTTCATTAATTTTGTATCGAATAATGGGATATTTTTCTGCTCCCCCCAAACCGAATAATTATTAATGGTTTCATCAGTCACCGCTTCTTTCATGCAATATTTTATTGCTTCATGTAAAGTGTAGCCGCCTATAAAATGTAGATACTGAACCTGTAATAAAACAATTATATTTTTAATTCAAATTATAATTTCATATTCATTCAATAACTACTCATATAATTCATAGAATTACTTATCAAAGTTTTTGAAAAACTTACAACATTTTCGTACTCTTCCTGTGAAATATTATCAAAATCTTTTACTTGTTGAATTGATTGCAGCGGAAACAAAGGTGGCTTTGAAGGCATGATGTTTATCCGTTGTTTTAATAATTTGTCCAACTTTCTTGTTATATTTCTACAAATATATAATGTCATTATTTTACATGATTTCGTTCGATAAAAACACAGAATCTCTTTCTCTTTCTACACTTACAGATACTATTATAGCGCAGATATACCATAAATAAATAAATGTGTATATATGTATATGTATGTGTATGTGTACCGCGTTCACAAAGAAAACAACCAGCATTTTCGTCTGGTTCGGTCAGATCCCACTCAAGAAGACTAGAGACCAGGAGACTCAACTCCTGCTTAAATCAGTGGTGGGGGTAGGCTAAAATATGGTCGTATTTTATGGGCACTGTTCGCAGTATGGTCGAACGGCCAATTCATAAACTACGTGTGCTGTACTTCGAAACGTCGTGGAACATACTTTTATTCGGACCCAAATTAGAATATTTACTCCCACAATTCATAATACAACACACCTTAGACATGATTTCACAACTTTGACACAACGATTCACAACAAACAACGTAAACGAACTTTGACACACGCGTTATTCATGAATTGGCCATTCGACCATAGTGCGAACAGCGCCCATGAAATGCTACCATATTTTGACTTATCCCCACCACTGGAGTTAAGGCCCGGGCTCACAGTGACTAGTTAGCTTAACTAGTTGTTAAGTAGTGATGCCAACCACTGATACAAAATTCAGTAAGCTATTTACAAGATTATGTATATGTTGTATATATGTATACATCAATATATCAATCACAAATATATCAATATATATATGTATATATTTTTAAGCTTATTTGCGAAAATGCGACTTGTCAAAATAACTATGTAAATAGCTTACCGAATTTTGTATCAGTGGTTGGCATCACTAGGTACTTAACAACTAGTTAAGTTAACTAGCCACTGTGAGCCCGGGCCTAAGGCCCGGTTGCACCAACGTCACGTAATTTTAACTGTAGCTTAATTCACTCTTTGTCGCTTTCCAACTGTTTCCCTTAGAAAGAGACAAAGAGTGAAATAAGCTAAAGTTAAATCTAAGCGACGTTGGTGCAACCAGGCCTAAGTCTCCTGGGTTTCTAGTCTTCTTAATTGATCCCACCCATATGGCTCCTGCCCACTGGACGCGGTAACGTTG
>NW_011960352.1:0-2016 GCF_000949405.1 Vollenhovia emeryi | reverse complement strand
GCTTGCTCCTTAATGCTTTCAAGTATTGCGCGCTGTTGCTCCACTGTATGGGCTTTACCGTCCTCTATGGCTTCGTATAATTCCATAGCGAGGGTCTCTACGCGTCTTCCGAATGTCTGCGCGTTTTCCGATTGTTTTTGGCGGAGGGAGTTAAATTCTAATTGCAGATGCGCGGTGCTTCGCTTGCTTAGATATTCGCGTTCCAGTTCGCGTTTTAACTGCTCGTAATTTTCTATGCTTCTCGTGTGAAAATCTATCATAGCTTTCCCTTTAAATTTAGTGCATAAGATAGCTTCTAATAATGTATGCTCGTCGGCTGGATGTATATTTTTCATCGCGTATGTACTTGCATTTATAAATTCTCGCACTCGGTTTTGTGAATTTCCGTCGATCTCGGGGATCATGTTTCGTGCTTCATGTAGATTCAAAAAACTAACCGTCGATCCGCGTTGGTTTCGGATATCGCTATGCGAACGTCCGTAGGTTAAATCTAACGCGTGATCGTGAAAACTCTGCGAACTTCTTCGTGGCTCTCTCGGAGAGAGAGGCTCTTTCCGATTTGGTCCGTTAATTGATACGCGCAGTTCTCTTATCTCCTGAAGGATCTCATGGAACATCGCGCTGTCCCTAGGTGATTGGTTAAAGGTGACTCTTCGACTATGTCGCGGGCTTGCGTTAGTGTGGTCTATTGACTGATGTAGGCGCAAAATATCGTCTTCAATTTCGTCTTGCGGCGGATTTTCCACCGTGTCGTGTGATGTACCGGCCATAGGTTTGGCCGTCGCAGCTCGTGGCGTGCCGGCGAGAGGTTGAGTCATCGCATCTCGTGACGTACCGGCGATAGGTTGGTCCATTGCGTCGGATAACGTTCGTCGAACTTTACTTAAGTCGAGTCGGTGTCGTGACGTCGGGGTGTCGTCGCGTTCGTACGTGCGTCGGGGGTTGCGAGGGTTAGAGATTCCTACTCGTGGGTCTCGATTTTGAAGACCTGACGCCAGTAAACTATAATCGTTTATCTCGAAGGGAAATTCTCGTTCTACTTGGACGTTAGACGATGGGCTTGCTTCGCTGCCGCTGCTTGAACGGGCAATGTTTAGCGCGCGACGCGAGACGTTACTTGTTGTGTAATGAACGTAGAGGAGTCGGGATAGGGGGCGCTAGGAGGAAGAAGAGTCAGTCTCTTCCGCCACGGCCTTCGGGCAAGACGTATAACCTATACACTATCTGTACGATAATAATAAAGTGTTTTTATATAGAACATTACATGGTGGCAGCGGTAAACCGAGAAGAAGAGCCGCAATAGTTCCTGTCGAAAGAAGGAAATTCAGCGTGTCAAGATGGCAAGCACTACACATATTCCCTTACCGGAACGTTTTCCGTTCGACAATTCTGCCTATTGGGACACATATAAGTCCATGTTCGAAAGATATTGCACGGTAGCTAGCGTTACAACGGACAAAGTAAAAGTCGACTGTTTGTTGTACGCTATGGGTCCAAGGGCAGAGGAAATCTACAACTCATTTACGTGGGATACAGTCGATAGTAAAACCGTCTACGCCACAGTGGTTGGCAAGTTCGCAGACTACTTTAATGGGCGGAGGAATACCATCTATCAGCGAGCACTATTCAACAGGCGTATACAGAGAGAAGGCGAATCTATTGATGACTTCATAACGGATCTACACAAGCTGGCAAAATATTGCAGTTACGGTGCCTCGCAAGAAGAAATGATACGAGATAGGCTCGTAGTCGGTGTTCGGAATATGAAATTATCAGAAAGAATGCAGCTACAGGACAACTTGGATTACAAGAAGGCTCTAGAAATGGCGAGAAGCCATGAAACAGTATTACGACAAAACCATGAACTATACGAAGATAAGACCACAGGCGCCACCGGCATTAACCGTGTCCAATCAAAAGGGAGGAAGCAGGCGCAAGAAAGAAGCAAGAGTGGCAAATCTTGGAAGTGTTACTTCTGCGGAGGGAACAAGCAGCACAAGCGGGACTCCTGCCCCG
>NW_011960351.1:0-2016 GCF_000949405.1 Vollenhovia emeryi | reverse complement strand
AGATTTCTCTCTTAAAACTTCCTCTATGAGGAAGCCATAACAATGGAAGCAATGTGCAAATTTCTAATTTGCCTACTTTAATGATGAGGAAGAAATGTGCAAATTTCCAATTTGCACGCTTCAATGCTGAAGAAGCAATGTGCAAATTTCTAATTTGCACACTTTCAAGAAACATCGAAAAAAATTAGATTTTGCTCATAAAGCTTCCTCCATGAGGAAGCCATGTGCAAATTTCTAATTTGCACACTTTACTTTACTTTACTTTTTTTCTAATTACATATTATATTGTTCTTCAGTTTTTTCTATCAAAATTTCATATATGATTCATTAAAATATGATTAAAATATGATTAATTAGTTCTTGAGTTATAGACATTTGAAATTTTTGGAAATCATTATTAAAGATAATTTGCGATAGTTACAGCAACCACAGACATTTCTCAAAAACTTTATCATCATAACAATCATATTCAATATCATATTCAAAAACTCAACCTTAAATAATGCGATTTTCGACAATAATGTAACTTTCAAGAGCACATAACTCCGAAAGTACCTAACGAAAATATAATGTATTATAGTGTTTTGGAAAGCTCTTGAGATAAGCTATAAGAATATGCATTAAAAAAACGGGTTTCCATTTAAAAATTTCACGGTGATCTTTACGTGGCCTTGAGAAAGATGTTCAAGGTCATATTTATATTACTATGTAATGCAGTACTTGAAACCGTACAACTTTCACGTTTAACATTTTTTTCCATCGTGTATATTGCGACGAACTTTTCTCTGTTCTTTAAAGTTCTTCCGCCCTCCCGTTATACGCGGACGGACGGGTGTTGCCATCCCGCTCTCCCTATCGCGCGCGGATCTTAGGCGAAGGCGCGCCGACGACGGGGAGTGTGGTCGCCGGGCGCGAGAAGCGCGGGATACGGACGGATCGGGTCGTCGGCAAAAACTCAAAAGGGAAATGATAACGCGCTGGAAAGGAGCAGGATCTCGGGAGCTCCGCGCGTACCGTGCCGCGGACCGAAAGCTCCACGCGAAAACGAAGGTTGGGCGCCAGACGCGGTCTTTCACGCGTCACGTCGCGAAACTCGCGAAATCGCACGAACGAGATGGAGCGGCCCTCGTCACGGGCAGGCTAGCTCGCCTAACGGTAGAGGGGCGGGGCGGTGGTTGCCGCCAAGATTCCAGAGGCTACGGGACTTAAGGGACTCACACGACGGACGAGACGCACGAAGAGGGACGTACACGAAAAGAAACTCAAATAATTAATAGAAATAACAACGGGTTTAATAGAAGGCGGCGTTAACACGCCGTTGGAGTGGCCGCTATAACGGGCGGCGTCGCTGGCGACAATACTTCCAGCCCCGAGATCGGGGGAAAACAACACGCCGCGATACTCTCGGCGACACGGAACAATCCGGCGCGAACTCAACGGCAGGAATTAGCCGTACGCGATAAACCCTACTCGGACGACACGGACGCACTCGACAATAATTTCCTCGCGAACGGTACGAGTACCGTCGCACACGCAAATATTCCCGAATTACTATGACACGAATTACGCAAATTTTCACGAGCAACACTCGGCCGGGGCGCTTAGCCCGCGAGATTGGGTATTCGGGCCGACGGATCGGCCCGTCTTACAACGCCGTGCAAGGTTCCGTCGGACAGTCCCCGACGGCTAACTACGGCGAGCCTTTCGCTCGCTCCCGGCCGCGCCGGCCGCGCTGGTCGGCAGGGGATCCCGCTCCGGACGCACCGTCCTCGCGAACCCGCCACCGACAGCGGCGGAAGCGGCCCGGGGTATCGCAAACTCTCACACCGCCGTTCACACTCTCTCGGTCGTCGCGACTCCTTCACGCCACGCATGCACGCGACACTCCCGCGGCATGCGTACCCCGCGTGATCTCGCGCAACGCAACCCTCGCGCCGCGAATCTCCAGGTCGGCGGACTCGACTCTACGCGACCGCGACGCTCGACTCGAACGCTCACACACACGCTCTCACACGC
>NW_011960350.1:0-2016 GCF_000949405.1 Vollenhovia emeryi | reverse complement strand
CCCTACTTAGGAACTTCTTTTTTTTAATTGAAGAGAAAAGTATACACTTTGATACCGCAAGCAGAACTGGCGAAGAAAAATTATTACACTCCGTACAGTGCGTCCATGGAGAATGTATACGGAGACCGAACTAGGTCTGGATCATGTCACCGAACGTGGGCCGACATTTTTGCCAGCCAGTGAATCAAAATTTTGCCACTTGTAGCGCTGGCGTCGCCTTACGCGATTAAGGATTCGCCCATGAGTTTACATATCTTGATCTCGTAGGTACAGCGTATAATTGTTGTTATCTGGGGGCCAATTTCTGCAACTTACGAAAATTACAAAAGTGAGTGAATATTTATAATTTCAATCTGTGAATTCGCTCACTTTTGTAATCTCCACAAGTTTCAGAGATACACAATCCATCTCCTCATCTTATTTACAGATCGGACGTATGTTATATAACCACGGAAGCTTCATGCATATGACAACCATGTGTCATGTACGAATACGAATGGAGTTAGTTGATGACAGCGCTCCCTGTTCCGTCGTTCAGGCTGAAGGAAGTTATCGAACACACTGTCTTTTCGTTTTCACTATTTTATTTGTTCTTTGCACAATTGTTCGCGGTATCGTAATATACTCACGCTCGTTCGGTGTTCCGAACTTATCCCGTAACAACGCCTAGGGAACTGTTGTCCTGAGTCAAAACGGGATTAGTCCGCGACAACGCTTAGGGAACTGTCGTCCTGAGTCGCGCCGAATAGTCTGTGTCCACACAAAAATACTCCTCTCGCGTACATCCGATCTGGCTTGCTGTGTCCAGTCGAATGCTTGCCGGTTCCTGCCGGTCCATGCACGCCACCGAGCCACGTGACTCTCGACTCTCACCTCATTGGTGGATCATCGATCGATTACGCGACCGAGTCGTGCACCCCCCGACGAGGACGGGTATACGCGGCGATGCGACAAACGCTCGCGATCGCTTTGAAATGTGCCGATCTTTTTTGCCCTTCGGATGGAAGAACATGAAGGCATACGCGAGTGCATATATGTATGTGTGTGGACACATCTATATGTAAAAATTTTACATGACTTATGTGCACTCGTCGTGCATGATCGCGAAGAAATGATACGCGACACTCCCAGTAATCTCTTTTCAGAACGACTGGCTGGCACAAACGTCGGCCCATTCTGATTACGGGCAGTTCGGTCTCCTTATTCTCCATGAGTGCGTCAAAGTGTGCAATTTTTTAGAGAAAAAACGTGATCTTGAGTTTGAGAAAGTTCCGGGAAATGGGAAGAGTGAATGCAAATTCCAATAAGAGCTTCTTAAAGCAGAGGCTTTGCCCTATAAAATGAAAAAAGACTTTTCAATTTGACCAGTTTTCGCGAAGTTACGCTTATTTGAAATTCGCGAAATTTTGATGTAAATTTCTTGTTGCGTTAATTTTTTTGACCAGTGTATTTACATGTACCTAAAAAACTTACCTTTTTAAAAAAGGTAAAAAAAGCACCAAGTATAAGCTCCAACGACCGAATATATTTTGTTACTCTATCTTTTTTGCATCTCTACAAAACTATCTTCTCCACAAAAGTAATGATATCATCAAATGGCACCAACTAAACTAAATAGTTTTAAACGTGGTGGGGCGATGATTGAAGTGGGGGCATGCCCGCCGGCTGGGCGCCCGCGGACGCCCGTTGCCCGCGGTTTAGACAATCCAAAAATACCTTTTCAAAAATATTATCCCTACAAAAATCTTCTCTACAAAAGTACCTTCTCTACAAAACTATCTTCTCCACAAAAGTAATGATATCATCAACAAATTGCGCCAAATATAACAATGGATTCTTTAGTCTTCATGGCTTCCGGATGGTTGCCGCGTCCGTTTGCAGTGTGGTGCCGACGTTTCGCAGGCGTTGCAGTCTGGTTCATCAGGGCTGGGAGACTCTGATACTGAGCTCCCTCGCGTTGCGCTCGTCCTTTTATACTCGTTCTTGGGGGAAGGGAGGGGGTAGTCAGGAGGGCGT
>NW_011960349.1:0-2016 GCF_000949405.1 Vollenhovia emeryi | reverse complement strand
ATTATCAATCAATCAATCATGACTGATATATGAAAATAAATTTCATACATTTTGCATAATATAAGGCGGTATTATTACATATATACCCAAATACATATTCAAAGAAACGAAAAACATATTGCTAACATTTGGCGAATGTGATAACGATTTTCTAACATTTTGAAAAATGCCTGACGGTTTTACCGAAAATACATATTCAAAGAAACAAAAATATATTGCTAACATTTTGCAAATGTGATAACGAATTTCGAACATTTTGCAAAATGTCTGGCGTTTTTACCAAAAATACATAATATTTAAGAAAACGGAAAACATTTAACATATTTCTAACTTTTTACAGACTGTCAGGCGCAGTGTTATGGAAAAGACCTGTTTATACAAACGGACAACATATTTCTAACATTTTGCAAAATGTCAGGCGGTGTTACCGAAAAAACATAATATTTATAGCGGAAAACATATTTCTAATATTTAGCAGAATGAACCATGTGAAAATAAATTTCATACATTTTGCATTATATAAGGCGGTATTACCAAAAATACATATTCAAAGAAACGGAAAACATATATTGCTAACATTTGGCGAATGTAATAACGATTTTCTAACATTTTGAAAAATGTCTAGCGGTTTTACCGAAAATACTTATTCAAAGAAACGGAAATATATTGCTAACATTTTGCAAACGTGATAACGAATTTCAAACATTTTGCAAAATGTCAGGCGTTTTTACCGAAAATACATAATATTTAACGAAACGGAAAATATTTAACATATTTCTAATATGTTGCAGAATGTCAAGCGCAGTGTAACAGAAAATACATGTTTAAAAAAAAACGGAACCGTGTGAAAACGTATTTCTAACTTTTTACAGACTGTCAGGCGCAGTGTTATGGAAAAGACATGATTATATAAACGGACAACATATTTCTAACATTTTACAGAATGAAACGTATGAAAACGAATTTCTTTCATTTTGCAAAATGTCAGGCGGAGTTACCGAAAATATATCATATTTAAAGAAACGGAAATAATATTTCTAACATTTTACAGAATGGACAATGTAAAAACAAATTTCCAACATTTTGCAGAATGTCAGTCGCAGTGTGACCAAAAATATACATTTAAAAATACAGAATCACACAAGAAATTTGAAACATTCAAATACTTCAAATATTCTGCATTCTGCAAAACGTTAATTATGTTCAAGGACATTGTCTAAACCAAATTATATTATAAAAGACCAAGAGAATATTAGAAAAAACCAAAACTTTGCAGAATGTTAGAAATAAGTTTGTACTTAACAAAATGACAATGTATACTCTGAGATCTCGCAATTAAAAAATAAAAGAAAGATAACATTCAGGTAACCGTAGTAAACTCGATTTAAAACTCCCATTGGTGCAGACTCTGCCACCCAAGAGTGACAGTCGAGCGTAGCCAGCGCGGACTCTGTTCCCAAAAAAGATAGTCCCAGCACCCACTAGCGTAGCCAGTGCGGACTCTATCTTTAAAAGAGAACAGTCCCAGCACCCACTGGCGTAGCCAGCGCGGACTCTGTTCCCAAAAAAGATAGTCCCAGCACCCACTAGCGTAGCCAGTGCGGACTCTGCGGAAATACAAACCAAGTATCTTGCAGATAAACTGCATTCAAATATAAAAGTGAAATACTCACACTGTTTTGTGTCCGATTGCATGTGTGCCTCGATATGCACGCAGAGTAACCTCTGAGTAGAAGTTGTAACCAACTTCTACTCAGTACAGAGGCAAACATTAAAATAAAGACTTCGCTGGAAAAAGAAATCTTCCTTCGCTGCAACATAAAAAGAAATAGACATAAGAATATATATATATGGGTCATTCTCCGTCAACCGGTGAGGCCGCCTACCCAAAATTGGTTTCAACGAAAGTAAACGAGTATGGGCTTAAAATTCATAAAAAAATAAGTGCTATCGAATGCCGTGTGCTGATTTTTACTATCCAAAATGGCTGATCCAATATGGCGGCCAAAACGTAGG
>NW_011960348.1:0-2016 GCF_000949405.1 Vollenhovia emeryi | reverse complement strand
TGGAGCGGCGCGCCGAAAAAAAATGTCAAAAAAGCTTGCCGCTCGCTGCTTGACAACTTTTTTCGGCGCGCCGCTCCACCTCTCGCTATTAGATGATGCCCCACCGTTGCCTGCCGAGTCCGGCCTGCCGCCTTCTACGCTCTTATTCGCTCAGACATTAAAATTAATTTCTCGATAACTATTGCGAATTTTGCAAAATGGTATAGGACTTTTCTATTCAGTTTACCCCGGTCTATCTGCCATCTACGGGACATACGGGTATTAGGACACACCCTGTATACAGGGTGTCTGATGCAAAAGTAGCAACTTTGGAAATAGCAGTAGATTGGGTTAAACTAAGGAGAAATATCATGTACCGAGGTACAAAGTAACAATAGTTATCGACATATAAATTTATACGTTTGAGCGAATGAGGATGCAGGAGACGGTAGGCCGGACTCGGGAGGCATTTAAGAAAATCGATCGATGAGCGGGAGGTGGAGCGACGCGCGAGATACACCGTGGTGGGAAAAAACCTTGGTGCGGCGGGGAGCGCGGCGCGGGCGGCGAGCGCGGCAGCGAGCGCGAGCGGCGAGGAGCGCGGTGCGGGCGGCGAGGGGGGCAGCGAGCGCGAGCAACGGGCGAGGGGGGCAGTGAGCGCGAGCGACGGGCGACCCGAGACAAACATATGACGCCTAAAGGCTGGTCTACAATACATGGAGTAAGCTGGAGTAAGTTGGAGTAAGGAGTAGGAGTAAGGAAATAAAATGGATTTATTTCCTTACTCCTACTCCTTACTCCAGCTTACTCCATGTATTGTAGACCAGCCTTAAAAACGCACCATGCTATCTACCGCAAGGTGGTGTGGAAATGATAGCGTATCATCTTCCTGCCACCAAAACAGCAAGGGGACATAAGTCATTTTTAGGCGTCATATGTTTGTCTCGGGTCGCCCGTCGCTCGTGCTCGCTGCCCCCCTCGCGGCCCGCACCGCGCTCCTCGCCGCTCGCGCTCGCTGCCGCGCTCGCCGCCCGCGCCGCGCTCCCCGCCGCACCAAGGTTTTTTCCCACCACGGTGTATCTCGCGCGTCGCTCCACCTCCCGCTCATCGATCGATTTTCTTAAATGCCTCCCGAGTCCGGCCTACCGTCTCCTGCATCCTCATTCGCTCAAACGTATAAATTTATATGTCGATAACTATTGTTACTTTGTACCTCGGTACATGATATTTCTCCTTAGTTTAACCCAATCTACCGCTATTTCCAAAGTTGCTACTTTTGCATCAGACACCCTGTATAATATATAAATTTAATTTTATATGTAGACGGAGACACTTGTTTCTAGTGCAATATATGTATGTGCAAGGACATAAAAAATCAATGTTTCTAAACAATTACATTCAAACTATTGAGAATTTTACATCTAAAATTTGTTTTGGTAATTGTTCACTATAGGGGAGTCAGCTCCGATGACCTTGACCTTGACATGTGTTGTCAAGATTATCCTCCTGAGTAACGCTCAGAAGGTTTTAGCCGTCGCTCGTTGTTGACTAAAAAGTTATTAAAAAAATAATGTCGACCATTTATATGTAATTTTCAGGCACAAATATTAAAAATTTTGAAAAATGTTTTAAACAAAAGTTGTAGATCTCTTTAAAATATATATTTTATGTTCTATTCATTTTTACTCTACGAGTGATAGTTTTCGAGAAAAATGATGGACTCTAAATCTTATATCTGTCCTCTCATCTAATTGTAAGCATGTGCTTTGTAGTACATATACGATTCCATATGGATTTGCGACTTTTCACGTGAGGCGAGATCCACTCCACACCTCGGACGTAGTTTGGGTTAGGTTATATCTTAACAAAGTGGAGCCCCCCCGCAAGGGGGGCGGAACATACTGTCTCCACGCATGTACTTCCGCTGTTGTACTGTTCCACATGGGTTTGCAACTTTCCACGTGAAGCGAGATCCACTCCACACCTCTGACATAGGGTGGGTAGGGTTATTTTTAACGAAGTGGAGCCCCCCCCCCC
>NW_011960347.1:0-2016 GCF_000949405.1 Vollenhovia emeryi | reverse complement strand
TACATTGACTACAAAAAGTGTGATATCACGTAAAAACTTACCTTTTCAAAGAAGGTAAAAAAAAGCACCAAGTATAAGCTCCAATTCAACCGAATAAATTTGGTACTCTATCTTTTTTGCAAAAGTATATTCTCTACAAAAATATCTTCTCTACAAAAGTAATGATATCAACAAATTGCGCCAAATATAACAACGGATATTTATACAAACTAGTTGCTTTAGCATTAGTTTTTGATTAAAAAATGTTATATTTCTTAAAAATCAAACTAAAGATTTTATTGGAAAAAATAATGGAATTAATAATAAAACACCGATGAAAAGAATAGCAACTGTTTAGAAATTTAGAAACTCTGTATCTATTCGGGCGAATTAAGGCCTGTATCCATGACGCTAGTACTTGGTCTAACAAGGGAACGGTCGGAAGTGTCCCTCACCGATTTGAATGAGCTTTGGATATGTTGTAGAGCATAAAAAAGTATTAGACCCGTATTTTTTTTATCGGCTTATCTCGACGTTTAAGGGGTGAAACAGCACCTCGAAAATAAGGGATTTTTTCATTTTTTACGAATATCTTCGAAAATATAAGTTTTATGGAAAAATGTTTTAGACAAAAGTTTTATTGTTTTTTATAGTCTTCACAATGGCGTAATCACATTTTTCAACAATCTCAACTTTTTTAATTTACTCCCACCCAACCATTATTTTTAAAAAATTAAAAAAAATTTTTCAACGCAAAAGTTTAAGAGCATCAAATGACAATTATATCCATGTATATTTTTATTATGATACGACGATGTGATTTTTGGGAAAATCAGATTTATGAGGTATAGGCGTCGCGCTGTAGGTAGGTGTTGCGTTAAGTACTCCTTTTCAGTTGCGATGAAATATGTCGTATGACGCACTATGCAGTAAAAAATACATTAAAGATGAGATATCACCGATATCTTTCGCAATATTGCACATTAGGTCAAAATCACGTATGAAAATGAATCAACATCAGGTCAAAGTCACGTATGAAAATGAATCAACATCAGGCAAAGTCACGTATGAAAATGAATCAACATTAATCAATTTAAAACAGTATTGAAGTGAATAAACAATGGAAAAATAGGTTTCCTACGTCATCTTGCACTATCATTCGCTCGTAGTACGCTGAATGTAACCAATATATAAGCGTCTGTAATATCGGATAGCTGGCATATCATTTCGTAAAATGACAGTGGAAAGAACTGTGTATTGAATCTGACTATTGTATAGTGCTATTTTGTGAATATGTAAGTACTTAATTTGTTGTTATTGCTTTTTATTCTTGTTATTCTTCGGTTTAATATTATTTTTAATGGGTGCGTCCCGTTTGGCCACGTTAATATTGACCACAGTCCCGATTGACCAAGTTAATATCGACCACGTTGTGTATGACCACGTTGATATTGACCACGTTGCAATTGACCACGGTCCCGATTGACCACGGTCCCGATTGACCACGTTGCAATTGACCACGATCCCGATTGACCACGTTGCAATTGACCGAGTGAGTCCCGATTGCGCACATAACCGATCGGACACGGCAATATTTCCCGATCGGACACAGTCCCGATCGGACACAGCCCCAATCGGACACAGTCCCGATCAGACACCGTTACTATCGGACACACTCCCGATCGGACACATTTTGTATCGGACACATATGATTGCAATCGCGGACACAGTCCCGATCGGGCACAGGTTCGATCGGACACATTTTACTTCGCACACATATGGTTGCAATCGGACACAGATTATATCGGACACAGTCCCGATCGGACACAGGCTCCATCGGACACAGGCCCGATCGGACACATTTTGTATCGGGTTTGTGTATTTCTGTAAAGCACAATATTCTTGTGTGCACAGAAATACGCAAACCCGATACAAAATGTGCCCGATCGGGCCTGTGCTCGATCGGGCCTGTGTCCGTTCGGGCCTGTGTCCGATGGAGCCTGTGTCCGATAGAATCTGTGTCCGATTGCAACCATA
>NW_011960346.1:0-2015 GCF_000949405.1 Vollenhovia emeryi | reverse complement strand
TTTTATGTTACCACAAAACGTTTCTACCTTCTGTACAAAAATATCTTTACAAACTTAATGATTTCTATGTTCCTTGGAAAGTTAGTATGTTCTTGACCAAAGTAGTGATATCAACAAATTGCGCCAAATATAATGGATGTTTATACATACTAATTGTTTAATTAGTTTTTGATACTATATGTTATATCCTAAACAATTAAATTAAAGATTTTATAGAAAGAAATAAAGGAGACGATAATATTAATGAGACAAATTTTTAATACTTATTAAATCAAAATATAATGCAAACAACTTTAATACAAATAAATATATTAATTATTATAAAAGATGGCCTTTTCTAATTTACTTGTTGGATACAAATCGGTCCTGATTCACGACAGTATTGTTTATTTAAACATTTGGTGCTGCTAAACCAAAATGTTAATTGCGCTTTTCCTCCTTCTTTACCAATATTAAACTCTCTCTTTCTTCTGTGCGTGTGTGCGCGCGCGTGTGGGTTATGAAATAGGAATTAGAATTAATTGTAAGTTTAGATTTTATGTTTCAGCGCTTTAGCAGCGCCAAGTTTTTAAATAAACAATAATGTCATGAATCAGAACTGATATGTATCCAACAATTAAATTAGAAAAGGCCATCTTTTAATTAAAATATTTATTTGTATTAAAGTTGTCTGCATTATATTTTGATTGAATAAGTATTAAAAATGTGTCTCATTAATATTAGACAGATGCTTTATTCTCCTTGCGAGGTACATTACAGACCTCCGCTCCGTTTACATAATTTCTTAACCTAATTCCTTACTACTAACTTAATCTATTATCCATTCGCTCGAGAGAGAGATTCATTCAACCATCCTCATTCATCCTCTGGACCTCCGTTTCCTCCGCACATCCTCCATTCTTTCTAATTCTTCCTCATTCATTCCTTCTACCTCCCTTCCTTCCCTCCAATCAACTATTCTTATTAACCATTCCTCTCCCTCTTCACCTTCACCCAATACCTCCTCTACCATCTCCTGCCATCCCTTCTCCCTCCTTTAATCCGTACATTCCGGGGATGAATGCATCGGGATGCATCGTTACGAACTTTTGTTTAAAACATTTTTCAAAAGTTTTAATATTTGGTGAGATATTACATATAATTACATATAGTTCGTTGACATTGTTTTTTAAATAACTTTTTAACAAACAACGAGTGACGGCTAAAACCTTCTGAAGGTCACCCAGGGGGGTGACCTTGACAACTTATGACAAGGTCAAGTTCATCGGGGCGGGCTCCCCTTATCGATATATGTATATTTGATGTAATTATCTTTCTTTAGTACAAATAAAACTGTGTTCATGATTTACAATCGTCGTCTGCTGTGTCTCTGGCCCTACCCCTTAAATCCTATAACCCAGCAAGCTAGTCCGCGAGGAAATCAGCAGATCGTTTTATATTAAAGAAAATAATTTATGTGCTACTTACAGTGACCATATTCAAACTTCCAAAAACTACTGCCATAGCTGTCGTCGTCATCGTAATAAAAATCAAAGGTTTTATCACACAAATCACTTTATTCGTATATCTACAACATTTTATTACTATTTATCTTAAAGTATAGTTCATTCTGCATATACAGGGTGTCGGATTCGATTTGGACCACTCCAAAGATTATAGTAGATTGGGTCAAACTGAGAAGAAAAGTTATATACCATTTTACAAAATCCGTAATTATTATCGCGTAATTAAGAAAAACGTCTGAGCCAATAAGTGCACGGAGGAGCGGAAGGCCGGACTCGGCAGACATGCAAAATGGTGTATCTGTTGACATCTCTCAAGATCTGATAGCGAGAGGTGGAGTCACGCATCGATCGATGAGAGACGGCGGCGAGCGGGAAGCGGTGAGCGAGCGAACGGCGCGCGGTGAGCGGGCGAACGGCTCGCAGCGAGCGAACGCGCGACATGACACCGCGCCGAAAAAGTTTTTCTGGTGGTAGGAGAATAATACACCATTTTGCATGTATGCCGAGTCC
>NW_011960345.1:0-2015 GCF_000949405.1 Vollenhovia emeryi | reverse complement strand
CGTGGCTACTTGCACGGTCTCGGATTTCTTGTCCAGCTGCGTTGCGGTTGCGTAGAATTCAAACGCTTGCAACCACAGTTTCCACTGCTTATCCATTTCCTCTGAGGTTATCTTCAGTGTTGGTGGTCCTCGTAATCCGCTGTGTTGATTATCCATGTCTGAGTTTTCGAAATCTCTGACTTTTAGGTTAGATTGGACTTCTTCGTTGGCAATCGTTTACTTCTGACACCATGTGACGTCTATACGTGTTCTGGTATAACGTACTTGATTAGGCTACGGGCAGGTAGACAATCAATATATCGCTCTCTAGTAATACTGGTAATTACTGTATTTATTGTATTAGTTATATGCGATGTCGAGCCGAGACTTTTTACAAGCTAACGAGAGAGAGACTGGGGCGCCCTCGAGTCTTAAGACGCCTTTGTCTGTTACTAACGCTATATGTCACAAGAATCATTTTCCATATCACTGTTATTATATTCATTACATTCTTCCTCTGCAATGCGTTCTTGTACCACACCATATATCTTAAACGCTTTGATGAAATTACTTCCATTGTCCGTAATCGTCGCGACAATTTTACTTTGTGTAAGACCAAACTCTGTATGAATTGAATGTAATAAATCAGCTATTCTATCGTACGAATGCGTATTACGAAATCTTCGGCATGCCAAGGCTACAGATTTTCTTTGAAAATTACTCTGTATAAAGTGAGCAGTAACTCCAAGGAAACTTCTTTTTCTTCCTGACCAAATGTCTGTAGTAGTACACACAAACGAAATCGTTTGCAATTCTTGTTTAATCTGTACATATATTCTGGCTTTCAAACAAAGAATTAATTCGACGACTAAGAGTACGTCGACTCATTATTTTAAGACCTTCTCGTGATATTTTTAATTTATCGAAAATTAAAATAAAAAACGGGTCTTCTATTATTCTCAAAGGAACCATTGAATGTACAAAAAATTTCGCAATATCTTCGTCGAATGCACCTTGAGAATCATAATTGCAGGTGTGCATTAAACTACTTTCAATTTGTCTTGTCGATCTTATCCTTTTTGGTCTTTTCGATTGAATATACTCCTTATACTCTAACACTGTTTGCTCTCCGTGCCGCCGTTTTAGATGAGATATAAAATTTGAAGTGGTACTTTTGTACCCTTTAATTTCGACAACTTGAAGTCGACATTTCACGCAAAGCGCAACAACTGCATCTGCAGAACTTTTTTCTGATAAATATTGGAAAAATTTACCATCAGTAATCCACGTCTCCGATTGATTCATCTCCATACCCATACTTTGCGTACATGACGATTGTAATACTAATGGGGGCTCATTTGTTTCCGAAATCGTAAGTGCCGATGCACCAAAACTCTGACGAGTATCAGATTCACTATCGCTCATAATTTCTACAAAAACAAGAAATTTAAATTGCAAATAATAAATTTATTAGTCGGTTATGGCGAGTTGCTGATTGTCGCCGAGAATTCGCAGTCGCGAGAACAGCGAGAAGTCGTATGGCAGCTACCTCTTTGTGGTAGCCGAAATCCAAAGATCGCGAAAGATCAGAGCTACCTTGAGCCGCCGCTACTCCACCTCAACCTAGCAGGAATATCTGGTGAAGGAAGGCCCACGACTCAACCCAGCAGATATGTCTAATAGGGGGTCCGGCTCAAGCCTGGAACAAGGTCCAGATGCTCCGATAGAATTTGCCACGATAGGCGACCAAAAAGCTTACAAAATGCACTAGAGCTGCACAAGAGCTTCGAGCGTGCCAGCACTAGTTCGCGCGGCTACCGTAGAGCGGCGCAACACCGAGAGTCGTAGCGGCGGGTTCTCTCGCGGGTGACTTCGCTCTGCCGGCTCTGCGCGGCTATATAACCGCGTGCGTGGTGAGCCTCGAGACCTTTTCGTACTGTCTCAATGCCGATTGTGGCACGCAGACTGTTTCGCTCGAAGCTCTTGTGCAGCTCTAGTGCATTTTGTAAGCTTTTTGGTCGCCTATCGTTGCAAAT
>NW_011960344.1:0-2015 GCF_000949405.1 Vollenhovia emeryi | reverse complement strand
GCGAGATCCACTCCATACCTCGGACATAGTGTGGGTAGGGTTATATTTTAACTGGGGCGGGGGCGGGGAGGGGGAATGGAGCGGGGAGAGGAGGGGGAGGGTGCGGGGGCGGGAGGGGGTGGGGCGCGCACAGCGCGCCGTCTAAACGCGCTTGCAACTTACGTGTTTATGAAATTTTTTAATAACTTTTTAACGAACCACGAGCGACGGCTAAAACCTTCTGAAGGTCACTCAGGGTCATGACCTTGACAACATATGTCAAGGTCATCGAGCTTGGAGGGTAGTCCGTTATTCTATATAATTACCTAATCTTGTAATTACAGATAATGTTACATTTAATATTTGAGAATTATAATTTTCAAGAGAAAAGTTATTTTCTTTATCATTTAATATAGGTTCTAAATTTGCAGCACAGATATTTATTGGCTCTACCCCCTCAATTAGATTCAGGTTTTGAGAACTTGTTACTTTAATCATCGATTCGTTTAACGACTTGGATTCTTTACTATTTGTTTTACATCCTTTATCTGATTTAATATCATGGGCTGTACATATGTGTCGAAGTAGTGAATAAACAGTAGTATATGATTTTATGCAATTCGAAAAGTTACATTGTTCGAGATTCATTTCTGAATCTCGGGCAGTTCGTCACCGGCGTGATGGCAGCATCAGCCGGGTCGGATCGTGCAGCGCCGCAGGAGCGCTGCGCGCGCATGCCCGATCGCGACACGAGGCGACGGCGCTTCTTCACGTACTTTACCGGCGCTTTTGGCTCATGGCAACCGTACCTAGTACACGCGTCGTGTAGTGCTTAAGACTTTTAGAGTGCTCTTGTGGACTTTTTCTCATCCGAGAATTGACTCTTGTCAGTGCGGACAAAAGTGAACACTCAGCAGTGCGAATCATCCAGGACCAAAGATACAGCATCAACGGCAGCTCAAGCTCACCACGCATCGCACGCCGGCGCCGCGTGGACACGGCTCACGGGCATCTACATTCACGAGGCCGGCTCTCGATCAATAATATCGACCCGTGCAAGTGATTAAAGACTTTTCATCCACCGTTAGTTCATAGACTGCTCAACTGTAAGCATTTACTCTTATTAAACTGTGACACGATATTTTACTCAAACGATCCGAGCTACGATCACGTGATATTTCACCCTCTCACGCGTGCATTCGTTCCCTGAGCCTCTCACCGCTAAGTCCTCTCACCCTGCTTCCATCCGCAGCGGTAACCAGCGAACTCTCCTAGCGAGAATCGCTAACATACATTTAGTTTCTGAATATAATTGATCGACATGTTTAAGTTTAATATGGCATTTTAAATGCGTGAAATAAGAAAACACTTCATTACAAAACATACAATTAAACATTTTGGATATAAAAAGCTTGTAAATATTATATCAATACTGTATGCTTTTTTAGTTTAGTATTTAGTTTTAACAAAAATGTAAAGTTTAGAAAACAATTCCTTTAGAAGCATTACTATATATAAAATGTATTGACTTGCGAATTACATGTAATATTATTATACGGGTGTCCTAATACCCGTATGTCCCGTAAATGGTGGATAGACCGGGGCAAACTGAATAGAAAAGTCTTATACCATTTTGCAAAATTCGCAATAGTTATCGAGAAATGAATTTTAATGTCTGAGCGAATGAAAGCGTAGACGGCGGAAGGCAACGGTGGGGCATCATCTAATAGCGAGAGGTGGAGCGACGCGCCGAAAAGAAGTTGTCACGCAGCGAGCGGCGGGCAGTAAACACTCCCCGCTCGCCCCTCGCCGCTCGCCCCTCGCCGCTCGCCCCTCGCCGCTCGCCCCTCGCCGCTCGCCCCTCGCCGCTCGCCCCTCGCCGCGCGTCGTTCGCCGCTCGACGCTCGGCTCTCGCCCCTTGCCCCTCACCCCTCGTCCTTTACATGTGGTCGAGCATTATTATAAAGCAATATGCATATTGCAGGTTGCTTAAAGCGTAATTGTTGTTCATTTCCTCCATCTGAGAACAGTATTTT
>NW_011960343.1:0-2015 GCF_000949405.1 Vollenhovia emeryi | reverse complement strand
GTTTATTTAAAATTTGTTACAACATACGTTCAAAATGCCCTCCGCCCAATTCTACATAATTCTATAGTATCTCGTAGTAGTACAATTAATAGTAGTGCAATAAAAATATAATAATCAATAGAAAAAAGTTTGTTACTAGATTTGTTAATAAATTTCGCGTTTGTATCAACATAGTTTCCATTAGGCATTGCCGAATTGAATAAAATGTGAAATCTATCTTATATTCTTATCTACATATTAAAAAAATAACCTCAATATAAATCGATATTGAAGAAAATATTTTTACTATATAAATTGTCTGTGACATTTCATAAGTTGACAACTTCTCATGTGGACAACTTCTCATATTTATTATTTTTATTTTTCATGTTTAAATATGACTCAATCAATAACATCAGCATCATTGTACATATAATTACTTAAATTTTTTTAGGTATATCGGCAAAGATGCAAGAGTACCTTTATCACTGCGCAATGTACCGTCCCTGAACGCGCGAACTTTAGACTACCTGATTTGTCTATTATAAATGCTTCCCATTTGAAAAGTATTATAGCCTCGACATTTTCGTATTAGGATTTTCGTCTTACATTTTGCTCAAAAATATGTTATTAAAATTTCGGTCACGAATTGCGGTACACCCTGTATATTGCGTATCTTCAACTAAACGATTTAGGAAGATACAAAAAAATTTTGTGTTCATTTAAACAACTGAGTTTATCAAATTGATTCTTTTAAAGTAACAAAAAGTTTTGCATATGTTCAAAATTATTTTGATGAATGGACTAAATGTGATCGAAAATAAAATAAATTAATTGTTAGTATACGTTTTTAGGCTGACCAAATATCGAATTATGTCATATATAATTTAGGCTGACATGGGCGTTCTGTCCGAAAAATGGACGCCCATTTCATGCCCCGATTATGTCCACGAAATAAGGACGCCCCATCATCCGATTGCATTATCCCGCGCGAGGCCTGGTAGTTGGGTCTCTGCATTGTGTGATAACGCAGTTGTGTGAAAACGGATTTATTATATTAACGGGTATAATATACGATAAGGTAAACGTATAGTTTGGTAATAACCGCCGTTTGAATCGCCCGCGGTTTGGCGATGGCGCGCGCGAGGCGGCTGCGTCAACGCGATTGGTCATAGCGCTACGCGGCGCTCGGATAGGCGTATCCTCGCGCTCAGTAACAGGGATAACACGCCATTGGTAAAAAGAGGTCACGTGATCCCCACCGGATCGCAACAGGTGAGCGTGGCGAACGGGGGAGGGGCACGGGGAGAACACTTCGGCTTGGGCACCCGTAAGTGATACGCGTGTGTGTGTATAATTGCGTAGATACGCATGTATAACTTCGGCTTGGGCACCCGTAAGGCCCGGTCTACAATGAGTCGTTAGTCGTTAGTCAGAAGTCGCAACTATATGTTGATCCTTTTCCTTTCTGGGTGGAAGAAAAAGGACCGACATATAGTTCCGACTTCTGACTAACGACTAACAACTCATTGTAGACCGGGCGTTAGTCCCAGGCATTTGTGATTTGTGAAACACGAGTGAAATAATAATTAAAGTATCGTTACTCGTTACACGTGGCCGTATCGGCTCAGTGAGTGAGCCGGGAAAGCAAGAAGGGACAATCGCCAGACCGGCATTCTTTTCGGCATTCTTTTGTTCCTCGCTGCGCATCACGGCGACAACTAGGATTGAGAGTAAGTAAATTGAGAGGTGTAGCCTGCAGTACGATTGCCGCTTTTATGTATAATCTACAAGATAATTTTTTATTTTCTCTCGTTTTATGTAACATCTTTGTCTGTTTTTCCTTACAGCAGCTCTGATATACTGGCGCGATCCGAAAAAATTGGGGATCGTTTTCGGCACGATACTAGACAGAACCATCCTTTTCCGTATCTACGAAACTGTTCTTCAAGCAGACTAGAAAACTTCGGATGGCCATCCATTCAAGTAAGCATAAAAGAATGAGAAATTTCTTGTAGAAGCATCATCCATATACA
>NW_011960342.1:0-2015 GCF_000949405.1 Vollenhovia emeryi | reverse complement strand
TCCTAACCGCAGCGGTAGCACCTACCGCTGCGGTCCCTCTCCGCGGTGCACTCTAGCCGTATGTGCCCCACGGCCAGGCACCTGTAACACCGACGAGGGCCGGGCCGCGCCGCGAGTTTCACCCTCGCCCACGCGAACCCGACGCTCACTGCGCCAGCGCTCGCTATTGCGCGCGCCGCCCTCGCGGGGCACCGCACCGTCGCGGTGCCTCCCCTCCGGGCGGAGGAGGAAGAGAGGCGTGCGATAGCGCTCACCCTCACCTCCCCCACCCGGCAGCCCCCCTCACGGGCAATGGCCGCCCCGGCCATTTCCTCCGTGGACGAGTCGTCCAGCCCGGTGATCCGCAGTGTTGCGAGCTTCCCGGGCCGGGCGACCCGTACCCCCATCGGCTCGAGCTCTTCCCTGAGCCTACAGGCGAGCTTATCCGCCTTCGCCTGTCTATCCGCCCCAGGGATCTCCAGAAGGAAACCCCCGTTGGCGGACCCTCGGCACGTCATGCCGCCGATCCCGAGCGCCTCCAGGGGAACTTTTTCCCTCGCGGCTCGGAGAACGGCGGCATACGTAGCCCCTCCTCCCGGTCCGGCTGGAACTAGGAGAGAGACGGCCGCGGTCGCCGGCACCCGGGGGAGAGCACGCCGTCGGGCGCTCTCTCGCCCATCGCCGCACCCCCGGGCCCCAGCGGCCGCCCGCCCCCCCTCCCCCCTCTCCTCCCCTTGCGGGGACGCGCGGGGACGGGAGAGGGGCAGGAGCAAGACTCCCCGCCCCCCTCCCCCGCCGCTATCGTCCCGTTGTACTGGGACTTCAGCCCTGGAGGTAGCTCCCAAAAGGAGTTTACACCTCCTGTCGGCGGCCTCCTCGGCCAGCCGGACGACCTCTTCTCGGAGGCCACCCGGCCACGCCGAAGGGGCCGCCGACTCCGGGAGGGGACTTACTCGCGGCTTGCGGGCAGCCCCTCCCCCGCCCGTCAGGGCGGTGGTGTGGGCGGCGGAGTAGGGGGTGGAGTGGGAGCGGGAGCACGGGCGAGTAACATTCTCGCCCGGCTCCGCATCATGGGAGGGGAGGCCGGGGGAGTACGCGTCTCCCCGTCGGCTCTCCCTCCGTCTGACTCAGCTCCCACCCCATCCCCCGCGACCGGTCGGGCAGGCCGAGCCCGGGGATGTCTTCCCCGAGCCCGGTGCTGCCGCCGCCGCTGCTGCTGTGGCGGGCGGGGGCGCGGTATCTGGCCTCCCCTCTCCCGCTCCGCTGCCTCCTTCTGCGAGATGACTTTCTCGCAGAAGGAGGCGAACGCGTGCCAGGACCTCTCCTCTTCCAGTATCGCGGTAATCACCGCTGGTAGGGAGAGGTCCTGCCCGAGCACGCGGGTGAGCGTCTCTCGCTCACCCGCCCACGCCGGATACTCTCCCAGCGTGTGCTGGGCGGTGTCGTCCGCCGCGCTGCAATGGTGGCAGCGGGAGTCTTGCTCCTTTCCGATCCGACCCAGGAAATGTCCGAAGCAGCCATGCCCCGTCATCACCTGGGTCATCCGGAAAGAGAGCCCACCCCATCCCCTGTCGACCCACTGGTCAAGGAGGGGCCCGATTGCCCCGACGACGCGCAGCCCCGGGGTGTTGTTCCCCGAGGCTAAGAGCGCCTCTCGCCACATGGCGATTGTGCGTCGCCGGTGCCGGAGTCTCTGCCGAGCACGGTGAGTCGCTGACCATCTTATGGGTCTCCCCTCGGAGTCGCGGCTTTCGAGGAACATGTTACTATGTTCCTCCGCCGCGTACTCCATCGGGGGGAGACCAGCGATCACCGCCGCCGCGTTGTACGCCACGGTCCGGTACGCCCTACAGATTCTCGCGGCTATCGGGCGAAACGCACGCGCCATCTGAGCGCGCGCGCGCCGCGATGCCGCGAGTTTTTGGGCCCAAACTGGGGCCCCGTAGAGCGCCACGGACTGAACCGTATTGGCGTACAGCCGACGCACCTTGCCGTCCGGGCCGCCAAGGTTGGGGAGGAGCCGGCCAAGCTTGGCC
>NW_011960341.1:0-2015 GCF_000949405.1 Vollenhovia emeryi | reverse complement strand
AACGGTCGCAATGTCAGCGGCCGCACCCGATCGCCATTAGGGGGGCAGTCCCACATAACCCGGGCCACTTAATGTAAACTCCCTTCCCGGAGGGGGGCCCGGTTATCCACAAAGGATTTTCACACGTAAAAAAAAAAGAAGGTCGCCCAAGTTCACGGGGCAACGGACGGGGTGACCTTATTAGCAGCCTCCAATAGGCTGACGAAATCCGCGCGCAGGTGGTACGAGATCCAGACGGGTCTCGCCATGGAGTCCTGGATCGGCCTGCGCCTGGAAATCACGAAAATTTTTGAGCGTAAGATTCCCTTTTACAGATCGATGCAGAAGATAGAGGCTCGCAAGTGGCAATCGCAGAAGGAGACGTTTGACCGGTACGCGATTGAGAAGTTGGCCATGATCCAAGCGCTGAACTTACCGGAGCAAGATACGGTACAATTGCTGATCGGAGGCATCACGCAGAGCGCGATCAAGGCGACGGCCTTATCCATCGCGACCGAGCCGTTAAACAGTTTCCTGGAACGCATGAGGAGCATAGCGGAAGGTGTGGTGGACACCGACCGAAAGACGGCTCCGTCAGGAACGAACGGGAAGGCAAAGGACGTACCGTGCAGGAACTGCGGGACGAAGGGCCACGCCGCAAGGGACTGCAAGGTCGAGCCCAGTTGTTTTTATTGTAAGAAGAAAGGGCACAGGAGGTTCGAGTGCCCGGTCCTCAAACGCAAAGACGAGAAGCCAGGGACTTCGACCTCAACGACCAAGGCAGCGGCGAGCGTGTCGCAGGAGCCGGAGCCGGCCGCAGAGGTGGTGGCATCGGTGGATCGCCCCGAGTGCAACCTGGAAATCAACGACCCGTTAGTACCAATAGACAGCATAAACGGTGAGCGTTGCAAATTATTAGCTCTCATTGATACTGGAAGTCCAGTTTCGTTCGCGAAATTGAGCGTATATGAAAAATATGTGAAACCGCGTGAAATAAAGTTATCGCCGGTAAAAACGAAATTACGAAATTTAAGCGATCACGTGTTAGAAGTAATAGGTATCGTGAAGGTCGAAGTAAGTTTACCTCAACTGCCAAATATTTCGCTGAGTGTAGATTTACATATCCTAAAGGAAAACGTATTCGAAGGCGATATTATTCTCGGCAGAGAGTTTATGCGGAAAGAAAAACTTACTTTGATCTTCAGACCAACCACCCAAGGTGAGAAGGAAAGCGTTCAGCTATTTGCCCAGCTACCTTTGTGTGTCGAAGCGGACGGTCACATTCCGCTAGAAGACACAATCGAAAATACAATAACGGACTTGGACGCGAAAGATAAACGAAAATTGAAAGACTTAATAACAGAAGTTAAACAAACCAAAAGCATAGCGGTAGAGGACGATTACTCGGTACAGGTACGGTTGAAGGACGACTCAACGTATTCCTTCTCCCCTAGAAGATTCGCGTATGCGGAACGCCTCCAGATTAGAGGTATCGTTGACGACCTCTTAGCTCGCGGAATTGTACAGCCGAGCACCTCTCCGTATTGCGCCAGGGTAGTGCCTGTGAGGAAAAGAAACGGGCAAATTAGGTTGTGCGTGGACCTACGACCACTGAACTCGCGTGTCGAAAGACAAAAGTACCCGTTCCCGGTCATTGAAGAGTGCCTGACTCGATTAAATGGTAAAAAGATTTATACGTTGCTAGATTTAAAAGATAGCTTCCACCAAATAAAAGTGGAGAAAAACTCGACGAAGTACTTTGCCTTTGCGACGCCGGACGGGCAGTACGAATACACGCGATTACCTATTGGCTTCTGTGAATCTCCCGCGGAATTTCAGAAGCGCTTAATACAGATTCTCAGCCCGTTGATCCGCGACGATAAAGTCTTGGTATATATGAATGACGTACTTATAGCGTCACCCACAGTCGATCAAAATCTGACCGATCTTAAAGAAGTTTTGTTAATTTTAAAGAGATACGGATTCGAGTTGAACTACGCGAAATGCCAATTTTTAAAAAGAAAAATAGAGTTTTT
>NW_011960340.1:0-2015 GCF_000949405.1 Vollenhovia emeryi | reverse complement strand
TTTACTATAATTTTATTAATAGTACACATTTGTATTAAAAATCTATTAATTTGCACAAATTTTTAACGATGAACAAGAATTGAAGGATTCTCTCCAGTAAAAAGTGAAAATGTATCAGGCGACAATGACTGAAGAGAAGAATATGTCTATGTACACGTCAGTTTTTGTAAATAGAGCAAACGTAAAGACCTATAATAAAAGATACGCCAATGACTCCCCACCACGACTCCTGTCCGCCATCTTGTACCCGTATGACGATAGCTATATATGGCTGCAGCTTACTCCATCAGGTGTTTGAAGTTGGAGCGTGACAAAAAACTTAGGAGCATTATAAGAATCCTATGTGAGACGAATCGAATGAAAATGGAAATGCATTGCATTGGAACATATTTAATGTCTGGTGCACACTTTATAGTCGCTGCTTTTGTACGATCTTGGACGTGTAAGAGTTAATACTGTTTATTTTTTATTTTTAAAGCCTAGCTGCAAAACAAAATTTGTTAATGAGTACAGACAAATTAAAAAATTTTAAACAATATGTGCATTATTAATTTTTATTCACCTCCAAACTTTTATTTATGTTATACATTATCACATTAGAGACCTATTCTCTATATCACATGTGTCATACATTGGACTCAAAAACAAATCACAGACTGAGTACCAATAAAAATAAAATAAAAAGAAAAACCTTTATCCTGTAAGGATCGGTTATGACTATTTGTTTCGTTAGATCTGCTCCCAGCTGTGTTGAAACTATCCTGAAGGAAGAACAAAGATTAGTAAAAATCAGATTTAAAAAACGCCCCAATAACTAATTACTAACGTCAGAATAAAAATAATACTTTTATTGTTTTACAAAAATCTCTACCAAAACACGATATCGAAGCAACAATATGATTTTACTTATAAATGTCTGTTTCGTACTTGTTATTGTAAAACAATGCGCCGCCCAAAATGCCGTTTATTTCTTGATAATGCTGCAACACTTGCATTCCTTCCAGAAATATGTTGCTGGCACTCTGTGTTAAAAGAAGCATACTTTAACGTAAGAAAGGAAATGTGAAAAATAGAAATGTACGATCGTCTTAATATCCTGTCGATATTTGGCATTTGTTTTCGTGCTTGCAATTAGTATTATCTGCACTAACCTTGGGAAGCTTAATAACAGGAATGTTGGAGAACAGATTGGCACTATGTTGAAGAATTGGCAGATAGGTCTCGAACATCTGATACAATTTCTCAGTGAATCTATTACGATCGTTGTTGAGGGACTCCAGTATTTGGACAAGGTCGTAGTGGAAGAATCTCAGCAATGATTCCAGGGTGTCGGCGCGTCTCTCGAGTACCCAGTCGTGTATGTTTCTGTCAGTCCCCACTGCCTAACAAAATCAAACAACGTGATTTACGATTGTTAACGTTGTCTCGCGTAGCTGTTGCGTCGTCAAGTATAACGAATATATTAGCTCTTTGTAAACATCGCAGCTGTTGAGTGATTATTAAACACAATCATATTACAGTCAATTCCAACTCAATATCTCAAAACGTATGTAATACGTATGTAATATGTAAAGCAATGACAACGCAGAGGCAAACTAACCCTACATTGAAAATATTTACCGACTATAATATTACGTATTATATTGAGATTAAATAAAACAGATACAAACTAACTCTACATTTTGAACTTATATTATATATTACGTAAAACACAAAATATTACCTTATAATTTCTGACCATGTATGATATATTTTATAACCTAAGCAGGCTCGATCTCGTCCCCAGTGCGGGTACGCAATGGCGGATAAACCATGTGACTCACATTGACCAATCACGGCAATGTGCGGCATTGGCGCATCTTTTATTATAGGTCTTTAAGCAAACGTACACATTGTTGCTCAACAAAAACCGCGAGAAGGTGATAGTCTCTTTCGTCGGGAGAAAATATACACAATTGTTTTCTTTGATACAAAATTAAAGAAAATAATTATACATATACATACAATAATTATAC